>NW_023270231.1:898725-1175948 GCF_011800145.1 Mirounga leonina
TTTATTTATTTATTTATTTATTTATTTATTTATTTATTTATTTATTTTAGAGAAAGGGAGCTTGTGGGCAGGGCAGAGGGAGAGGGAGGGAGGGAGAGAGTGAATCATTTTAAGCAGGCTCCACGCCCAGCACAGAGCCCAACGTGGAACTCCATCTCACGGCCCTGAGACCCGAGCCGAAATCAAGAGTTGGATACTTAACCGACTAAGCCACCCAAGCACCTCTCCCTTTATTTTTTAAGATTGATGGACTTCTTTTATTTTCGCTTCCCTGACCAACACATTTTTCTTTACCTAACTAGGCAGAGGATGGTAATTAGCAGCTATTCTCACACTGTAATTGAATACCAAATACCTTAGTTGCTTCAAGAACATCAGAGCTACGGCTAACAAGTTCGCTGAGCTCCTCAGAAGGAGCTAGCTGTAGGCTCTCTTGCGATGTTCATTCCTCTGTTCTCTGTGCTCCAGCTGGGCAAAGTAGCATCTGCTTAATGCAATCTGGGCTACTAAGTAACTCCACTGCTGGCTTCCAGACTTCTGTTGAAAGAGTTTCTGCCAGCTTTACAGATAACATCCTTCGGGGGGCGGAGACAAAACACCAGAACCTGAGAACACATTTGTAGGAATATTACTTCATCGTCTGAGTTCCTCAAGCAGGCATGCAGCACAAAAGGTCTCGGCTGTTTTCAGGTCATAGAGATGAGTCAGGTTCTCACAGAATCATTGCATTTTAACCACATCCATGTGGCTCAATCCGTGGCACAGATGCCTGGCAAATTCAACACAGCCCACTCTGATGGCAATAACTCTGTGAGTGCAGACCACCCTTCCCCAGGTGGACATAAAGTTCACCTGTTAATTGGGGTCTCCTGGCCTTTGACTGAGTGCTTACTGTATACCAGGCTCAGTACTAAGTGGTTTGTACTCATGTCTCAGTACTTCTCCATAGCCACCCTGTGACGTGGGGTAGTGTGATCCCCATCTTGCATTTGCAGACCCTGAGGCTGGAGAGATGAAGTGACTTGGCAAAGGTCACACAGCTAGTGAGTGGTAAGGCCCGGAGCTTCCCTGAGACGAGTGGGCCCCAGGTCCACCCCACTCCTTTCTAACATTTCTCTGGTCCCTGCCCCCAGAGACCTTGCCCATCAATCAGGCAGCAGAAGGGAATTGGACCTGACACTGTCACCTGCCATTTTTCAGATTATGCCAGTTACATATCTGTTCATGCAGAAGCCTGTTTGGTGGCACTTAATGCTATGAAGCCTTGTAAATAGTTAGCGTTAATGGGTAAAGCCCGAGTTGAGTGGCAGAGACACTGGCAGGCGTGTGAATGTGGGTTGACCAGCTTCGGTAAGGTGATGAGGAGCTCTGAGCCCTGCCAAGTGCCTGAACACAGCTACCAAGTGATAGCTGCATTCCCATTGACTATTTTCTTCATATCCCAAGGGGCCAAACGCCTATAGCAGCTGCTTAGGACATTTTATTCATGTGTTCGGGTTTAAGAAAGCTTTGCTCTCTCCGAAGTCTTACATCAGGATATAAGTATCGCAAGGAAGAAATTTCACTCAGGTGGGCAAAACTGTAAACTTTTTTAAAAAACGGGATTTCCTGTCTCAAACTCTGTCATCTGAAAGTGACACTTGGATCCAGGCACCTCACCCGCTCTGACCTCCCCCTCTGCTTTCTGATTACTGCGCACTCCCAGAGCCCAGCTCTGCCTAGCTCTGAGTCATGGTGAGGGCTGGACGCTTACGCAGGACGTGTGCTTCCAAAGATATTGTTTCTGCCAGCACCTTGGCTTCGCCAGCAACTTTTGTTTGTTTCTGTTTTCTGATGTTGGTTATAGCTTCTATCTCCAGGGCTATGGTGGTTTTGTTTAGGTTTTGGGGGAGGGGGAGGGATAGTAAAGGGAGTGAAGCCGCAGTTGTGAGCAAAAACAGCAGTGGTAACTACCACTGCCACTCCCCAGGATTTATTTCAATATTATCCCCCACATTTGATTTAATCCTTCACCAGGTCCCTGCAAAGGTGCTTACAGGGGAAGCCCTCTCCACCTCACCCAGAGGAGTGGAACAAAGCGCTTGTCTCTTGGCAAACTCCGGTCCACCTTTCTGGACCAAGCTCAGTGAAGCCATCTCTTCCCCCCGCTCTCGTCCTCAATGAGGACAGCGAGGATCCTTCCCTCCTTTTGCCCTCCTCCTGAAATACCCAGCTCCCATGTAGTTAACACCCCGGCATTTCCATGTTCCCTGAGCATGTGGACTATGTCTTAGTTACCTCAGCATCCCTGGCACCCCACACAATGCCAGGCTCATAGCGGCATCATTAAATGTCTATTGAGTTAATGAACAGATACAAGAGCACCTTGGGGTACTTGCATCAAAGCCCACCTGAGGCTGCCTTCTCATCTCTCATTCTCTTCTATAGTGTCAGGACACTGTGGGTCAGGATGTGTTATAAGGTGTGCTGCATGCAAGTCATTTTTTTAAAAGATTTATTTATTTTCTGGGGCGCCTGGGTGGCTCAGTCGGTTAAGCGACTGCCTTCGGCTCAGGTCATGATCCTGGAGTCCCTGGATCGAGTCCCACATCGGGCTCCCTGCTCGTCAGGGAGTCTGCTTCTCCCTCTGACCGTCCCCCCCTCTCATGCTCTATCTCATTCTCTCTCTCAAATAAATAAATAAAATCTTTTTTAAAAATTTTTAAAAAATAAAAGATTTATTTATTTTAGAATGAGTGTGTGTGCGCGCACATGTGCATACAAGCAAGGGTGGGGGGGCAGGGGAGGAAGAAAGACTCCCCACTGAGCGCGGATCCCAGGACCCTAAGATTAAGACTGGAGCAGAAATCAAGCGTCCCCGCTTAACCAACTGAGCCACCCAGGCACCCCAGGCAAGTCATTTGGCTCCTGACAACTCTTGACGCACCCGTGTTTATGAATGACTTACTTTTATTTTACAAGTAAGAGCAAATGTATGATTCTTCTTTGTCTTACTTAGCCTATGTCCTCTCAAAAACAGGCCCTAAGCAAGGATTAAGGCTTTGACACTGCTTGGGAGGAGCCCAAAACAGTGAGAGTAGGGGTAAAAAGGGAGAAGGAGCAAGAAACCAGAGGCAATTCCAGCAGAGGCTCCCACTGCACAGTAAGCTCCGGTGTGGACAGGCAGGTGCTCTCAGTGGGGGAGGAGGGTTCCCTCTGTAGGTGCAAGAAGGAACAGCATCTGGGGTAGTCCCTGCACATGAACGGGAGAGAGAAGGGGACATTTTTCTAGCTGGCATTCTCTCATCGATGTCCTTTTGGTCAAAGCTTAAACTCCTTCCCAGCCCCTTGGTGGCCACTCAGAAAGCCAGATTCCATCCCTGCCATGATTTATGGTGTTCTCTAAGTGTCCACGTGACTGGATGTGGATGGGATGCCCTCTGCCTCCACCTCTGAGAACACCCACAGCTTTGTGTCTAGTCTGCCCTTATCATGAGGACACACATTTGCTGTGCCCTGAATGAGAGAAACACACGATGGCACTGTGGCTCTTGGAGCTCCGGGCACGGGGTGCCACGGGACCCCGGTATGTCCATGTGACCTTGTCACTTCGTGAGCACCGCCAGCCATGTGTTGCCAAGTCCCTGCTTGGCATTGTTAGGCATTGTTTTTGCTTGCTTCGTTCTCATCTCCCCAGCCAGATTGTCAAGTTGTGGTACTGGTAGTGGGTGGATGTAGGATGCTCCTTAAGATGCACTGGCCACGGGGCGCCTGGTGGCTCAGTTGGTTAAGCGACTGCCTTCAGCTCAGGTCATGATCCTGGAGTCCCTGGATCGAGTCCCGCATCAGGCTCCCTGCTTGGCAGGGAGTCTGCTTCGCCCTCTGACCCTATCCCCTCTCATGTGTTCTTTCTCTCTCATTCTCTCTCTCAAATAATTAAAATCTTTAAAAAAAAAAAAAAAAAAAAAGATGCACTGGCCACATAGGGCCTCTCCAGTGCTCTGTGGGGCCGAGATGGGGCAGATGAGGGGTCCGAGTCAGGTGTCTGCCCTCACGGGGCACAGAGTCCAGCCTGCCTGGCCCACCTCAGCCCCCAGGACCTCCCGCTTTCCTCCTCACACTCCTCGTTACCCTCCAAGGCCCAAGTTGGTCAGGTCCTCTGAGAAGGCTTCTTTGATGCTCCAGCCCATGCTGGTCTCCCTTTCCTGGGTCCCTGAAGCTTGGGTGCTGAGCCTGCAGGGTGGACCCTCACTGTTTGGTCTGTGTGCTTCCAGGCCTGGCCCTCGCCTCTCCAGCTGGAGAGTGAGCAGTTGAAGGGCAAAAGCACAGGGAGGGGGCTGCCTTGGAAGCTTGCTGGCTGTGTGAGCCCTTGCTAAAAATGCTGTGTTTGAGGCAACCACCGCCTCTGGGTGTCGAAGAATTGATTTTTTGGCATCCTCGCTTTCCTTTTTAGTGAGACTCTGATAGCTCTCTGCGCCTCCCAGAATGAGTAAGTGGGTTTGCCCCCATTTTGCAGATGAGGTGACTGAAATGCAGGGGTTAAGTGATCTGTCATACTGACTCCAGACCACCCGTGTCTCCATTCTTACTGGAACCCAGCGAAGTTAGCTATGTGGTAGTGGCCACATTTCAGGGATGAGGAACTTGAGGCCCAGAAAGGATAAATGAGTTAAGGTCACACAGTGAGGCCAGCCCAGCCTCACTCAGGTCTAGAACCCAGGTCCACACCAAGGACCACCCCCACCCCACAGCCCCTTCTTCCTCTGGGTCACAGACCTAGCACCTTAGTGCCACCATCAGACAGATGTTTGGCTGCAAGACTCGGAGCCTGCATTTCCTGAAAGCCTCTGTTCTAACGTTTAGAACGGGAACGGATTCTGAGGTTGAATTCATTTCTTCTTTCTGTGGAATCATAAAGGTGTCTCCAGCTAAGAAGATTATGTCTGCGTTTACAGAGCTGCCAACTGGGCCAACCCCCTCCCTCGAATATGCTAGAGGCCATCGGCTGCACACATCTGACACGATGCCAGGTTCGATGGGAGGTTCCCCCATGTTGCACAGATCACCCCTTCACATAGGGAAGCCTTGAAAACTGAAGGAGCTGGTGCTTCTTTCAGGGAGGACATGTGCGTGGGGGAAAGCTGAGAGGCCGCAGGTGTTTGGGAGGAAAAAGGCAGGAGGAATCTAGGGGAGGAATCTGAGGCAGGCCCATGGCGGGGCTAAGGGAGGGAACACCAGCCCATTAGAAAACCTGTGTCCTCAGGCCCATCTGTCGAGAGCCCTGCCCCTCTCCGGATTATCATCTCCCCATCTGTGAAATGAGGAGAATGGCCTACATCTGTGCTTTGCCAACTTTTTTTTCCTTTTTTCAATAGTGAAAACTTTTTAAAAGAAATCTTGCCCAAGAGCCCAATGTAGAAAATAATTTAAAGTATGCCCCCGCCCCCCGTCCCCCGCCCCAGCCCTCCGAAGGTGGGAGGAGAATCTAAATTCAACTCCAGGGCCCCGGAGTGCATGGGTGACAACCAGTGGCCTCTGTGGTTTCTAAGCCCTGGGACTTGCAGGGAAGAAGGCCCCATGGGGTGGGGGGGGCAAGGGGGAGGCTCCCAGACAAAGAGAAGCTTCAGAGGCTCAGCTCACAAGGACCTTGGGTCCCTGTGCCTTACACCAGTGTTTCTCCACTGGGGTTCAGTGGATCCAAGAGTTAGCCAGGAGTTTTTTAATTTGCCTTTTCATTTTGAATTTTAATCTTTTAAAAAATTACTTTAGCAACTATGAAGATGCTTCTCTTTGCAGTGAAAATTCACTTGGAAGTCAGAAACCTTGGCTGCTTTGGCTAATATTTCTCAGGTAAATCCCTGGGTGTGTTCATGGAGGAGCCCACAGTAGTTTGCTTCTTTTAAGGGATGCCGTCCATGACTTTGATTTGAGAAACTTTGGCTCAGTGCATTCCTGAGAAAGGGCCCAGTAAGCACATTTGATAAGAAGAGGGTTTGCTCTATGGAGCTGCCTGAAGAGGGCAGCATGCAAAGATGATTGCAATGTAGAGGTGAGAGCAGGAAAAGAAAGACGACACATTAGATGCATGCACATCTGGGCCCTTCCTATGAAATATAAAAACCAGGCAAAACATCTGCAAACATGCATATATTTTTAAATGCTTGGAAGCATAAAATGCTAGGAGTGGTTTGGAAATACAGGTGGTTTTTATTGTCTTTTCTGATCTGTTAAACTCCTTTGGTTTAGAGAACTCCATTTGGTAAATTACTCCTCCTTTGCTCTAGGTCATAAATTTCTGGCTTTGAAGAGTTTATGTTCCTTTCAAGGTGCTGGATACATCCCCATAGACCTGCTTACTGGGCCTTCAAAGTAATTTTAAAATCTGATTGAATTGTCAGTAGTTGGAAGTTGGGAGGTATTCCCATAAAAATCTGGCCCTCTGGTTCTCCTGATATCATCTCTGGGCCCACAGCCCCATGTACCCCAGTTGGGTTTGTGGGTTTCCTTCTGGCCCATTTCATATACTTCTCTCAGCTGCCTGGCCCTGGAAGCATGTGAGCCCCCCTCTGCTCTCCATCCTAGGGCTCTTTAAGCATCCCGTAACGTCTGGTCCCCTATGAGCTGAGGTAGAGGCTGACATGATGTCCAGGGTGCTCTAAAATATGGGATTTAGGGGTGATGACTGAGTTGAGAGAGAAGGCTTTGAGACTCTGTTTGCACTGTGCTTTACATAAGATGAATAGACCGGGGGAGGAATGGTTAGGGGAGCCTCATTAATTACTGAATATTAGACCAAAAGCCTCAGTGAGGTGTTGGTACCTCTACCTAGCAGTTCATATTTCTGAAAAGACCAGATGGAGACAGTCTTTAGCGTTTTTCTCCCCGAATGAAATGTATGGAACACTGGGCAGGAGTTCTGTCTAGGGCAGTTGGGTGCCTTCCCTGGCCTTGATGACATAGAAGGAGAATTTGAACTGTTCTTTATGAGGGGAACGGTCTCTAGACAATGTAATTTGGGGACGTGGGGTTTCCTTGGGAGCTTCAAGGCTGATGCCGGTTTCCCTAGCTTGGTGTAACAACAGGAATAGTAACTATGGTCACAATATTGATGCTCAGCCTGTCTCAGACACCAGCCTTGCCGAGCACTCGGCACGCATCATCTCATTCCATCCCAGCACCCTAAGGAGGGGCTGTTCTGTATTATCCCCATTTTTCAGATGAGCAAACTGAGGCTTACAGCGATGGAATGTAGAAAGGCGAGGTGTCGTAAGTCTTAGCCGCCGCTGTTCTGTGCCGTGCACCCCTTCCCGTCCGTGCGCCTCCCCAGCGCTTTCGTTTTAACTAGTGCCCATGATAAGGAAGTGCCCGCTCTGCATCTTTAAGCCCCCTCCCACACAAACACCCTGCCTGGCAAGCAGGAAAGGGATCATGATCCCCATTTAAAAGTGGGGAACTGAGGCCCAGAGAGGGACAGGGACCCCGACAGGGTCACACAGCTAACCTTGATTCTGACTCCTCAGAGCAGTCCCAGGACATTCTCCCTCGCTGATCACGACCGTGCCTACAGTCACAGCCCTTCAGAACTTGTTTTCCCAGACACCTGCCTCCCTGGGTGTGCTGTCGTCAGAGCTGGGTGCCCCCCTCCACCCCCCGTTTTCTGCCTTTGTGTGTACGAGCCTTGCCACAGGAGCTGTATTAATCATTCCACGTTGAAGGTTACCAAGAAAAATACGCCAGAGCGTGACAGGCCATTAGTATTTGTGTTGTAAGGAAACCAGTAATCATCTTAATGGGTGCACACTTGGGAGCAGAGCGGGGCTGTGTTTTGAAGGGTTGTCTCCTCCTTCATATACCGTTAACGCGTTAAAAGCCACAGTAAATGTGCCTTTCTAACCACCATTGTCCACAGAGGCAGCTTTACTAAGTTACCAAGGAGCTGCATTTTCCCTTGAAATTCTGAGCCATCCAGGTTAGACAGACCTTCACTCAGACCGGCTGGGCCGGAGGATTTGACGCTAGGAGCGATTTGTGAGGTCAGAGAAGCAGTCCTGCCTTCGGCCCCAGGGAATTTATGCCCCGTGCTGTGGTTTTGATGGTGACCAGATTTGCCTCCTAAAACAGGTGGCCCCAGAGGCCAGGAGCAGGCCTGGGGAAGGAGAGCGTGGTCTGCCTACCCCATCCCCTTCTTCCCAGTCCCTAGCCAGTGACCCTCACCCAAATCCTAACAGGGCTCTGGGGGGGGGGGGTTCAACCATTTACTTCCCTTTGAGAAACATGCCCATCCTATCCTATCTCCAGTCCTCACCAGAGATTCTTGGAGGACAGGGCCTGGCCCCCTCTTTGAGAGCCTTTCTTTTGTGTATCACCCCACACCAAGATTTTGTCCCACACTACTTTATCTAGTGTATAATATGAACACAGCAGCTATTTCTCTAAATAATTATTTTATTCTGATATCTAATACGCCATTTAAAATACCTCTCCCTTCATTCCACCGCACCTTCCTTCCCAAGATTCTCACCATTCTAAACAGAAACTGCTGGGGGGGGAGGGACTAAAAATTGGGAATTCCACTTTGGAGGGCAATTTGACAGTCAAAAAATGTAAATGTGCATATCCTAAAATCCAGGAATAACATTGCTCAGGGTCTGTCCCAGAGAACTACGCCGCATGTGGGCTGTGAGGCACAAATAGGTTGCTCACCACAGCACCGTTTATAATCGTACCAAATTAGAGCTGACCTGAGTGCCCATCCGTAGGGGATGGGGCATAAACTCTGACACATCCCTAATACAGCATATGATGCAGCCATTGAAAACAAGGGGCTGGATCTAAATGACACGAACAGAGCCCTGAGATGTATTATAAAGTAAGAAACAACAACAACAACAAAGCAAGCTAGAGAACCGTTTATGTAAACACACACACACAAACAGAAGCAGTTCTGTATGTTTCCGACATGTATGCGTGTGTACAGGCGTGTAGAAAAGTGCATGCGCACGCACACTGCAGACTGCTAGAGTGGCGGTGGCTTAGGAGAAAGCCCTCGGTAAGTCAGGACCAGAGGTCTGTACAGGCGAAGAGACACTTGACCCTCTCTTGTACTTGTAGGATTTTCGTTTTTTGGTTTGTTTTTTTTTACAAGGAGAATATTTGTATTATTTCTCACTTAATTAAAAAATAATACTGCCTTGAAGAGAAGGAGATGGTTTATTTATTTAATTAATTTCCTGCAAGGTTTTAGAGATTTAGCATGTTCCCTTTCTGGAGGGGTTGGGGAGGATTTGTGTCTCAATCCTCTATAGGCTAAAGTTTTGTTTCTGTTTGATACTCATACAATCTTAGGAAATACCCCCCTTTTAATTAGAAGAAATCATGAATTACTTCTTCTTTGTTTCTTAAGATTTATCGTGGTGAGGTCACTGGACTCTGTCCAGTTCCCTGGAAACTCGACTGCCTCGGGGCTGTGTTTTCTTTCCAGGGTTGCTCTGCCTATAACATCCTTTCCCACCTGACCCCACTAAGGATTCCACTGAAACTCTGCTTGGGAGACCTCTGCTCCCCTTGGTCCCCTCCCCAGAGTTAATCTGTTCGTAGCGCGCTTCTGCTGATCTTCACACGTGCCTCCACTGGGAAAGGAGCACTTGCTCTGAGGCCAACACCGCCCGCCCCGCCCTGCCCTGCCCCGATCAAGTAAGTCCCTGCTCTGCTACTTACTGGAGGTAGAGAAAGCGCTCCAGCTCTCCAGGCCTCAGTTTTCTCATCCCTAAAATGGAGACGACAGTCCCACCTCATAGGATCAGGGGGACATGAAATGAGATAATACTTGCAAGGAGGCGGAGCACCATGCCTGGTGCAGGTCACTCTCACTGTGGGACAGCTGTTCCTGGTATTCTGGCAGCAGAAATACCTTCCTCGGTACACCTGGGGCCTGGGCTTGGTCATCCTGGTTTGTGAACAGCTTGCCCTGTTCCTGTCAGATAGGAGGCTCAGTTCAGTGTGCAATAAGGAGTATGAAAGGATGACCTTCTGGATCAGGGGGTTTTCTACTAAGGGGACATAAAAGCCCCAACAGACCACAAAGTATTAAAAGAGGCCACCCGACAGTGCATTAATTGGTGATATTTCATCTATTTTTGCATATCTGATTTTCAAAATGAGCATGTATTACTTCAATTTTTAAATGCCCCACTCCCAAGAGGGAAGATGTGGTAACCCACAGGAACGGGGTCACAAATGGGGAAAAGTCAGGCACTGTGACAGACCCAAATAGAAAAGGTACTGAGGAGCCAGGGGGCATTGCTGGCATGCCAAGGTCTTTCTGCTTGTTTTCTGGGTAATGCCAATCCCCTATGGCCCTGCGACTCAGCCAGCCACCTGGGCCCCTGCATGGGAATGAGATGCCTCTCCAGGGCACCTTGGTGATGGGCATTAGAGGGCTGTGTGCATTTGAGCACGAGTTAACAAATCAGACCACATGGGCATCAAGTGACTCATGCACAACCAGAGGACTGCAAAACTCTTCTGTGTGGCACTGCTCTGTGTTCAGAATGCATGGAACTCCCAGCCCACATTGCCTGACACAGACCCACCCCGTGGAGTTCCGTTGGAGGCAGCATTCCGTGTGCTTTCTGGCCCTCGACAAATAAAACAAATACAACCTTGAAAGTAAAATCTGCTCACAGCTGGGGCAGGGAGAAAATTATAGGGGTAGATAAAATAGGCTAGACCTTATGAAAAGAAAACCATGTTCTCTATGCAAATTACTAAATGCATCTCAGAAGGAGTCATCGAGTTAGAGGATTAGGTCCTCAGAGCTGGATTTGCACCATTTTAGAGTTCGTGGTATGGACAGGCATCTCATCTTGTAACCAGAGAGTCACCCGATCCCAGTGTTTGCAGGGGGCTTTCAAGGCCACGTTGTCCTTCCCCCACGTTTGAGTCTTTTCTGTGGTGTGTATAATGAGTTGAGCCTCTGATCGAATTCTTCCCGTGGTGGACAACTCATTGTCTGATAAGATACCCCTTACTGGGCAGCTCTCACTGTTAAAATGTTCTTTCTTTGTGTCGAGCTGAACTGTAACTGCAAATTTTATCTCCTGGTCCCGGTCCTTTCTTCTGAAGGCACACAGCCTGGTGTCAGAGACAGGGCGTGAGCTATAGAGTGAGAGAGCCCTGTCTGCTGCTAATCTACAGGTTGCTGACTTTGGGCAAAATACTCCACCTCTCCAACCTTAGTCTCTGTGCCAGGGAGAATGGGGCTACTTCCCTCACTTGGGTTAATTGGAGGACTGAGTGAGATAGTGGGGAAAAGGACAGGCTAGATCTGCATGTACTGATATAGAAAGATGACTATGATATACTGTTAAATGAAAAAAAGCAGGTTTCAGGAAAAATAAATAAGCACAAAAACCTTGGGAAACTGGCTGAGAAGTACGCCAAACTATTGAGCGGCCGTTGCTGGTGGATGAGACTAGACTGGCATGTTGTACAGATGTGACTTTGCTTCCTGATGGTCAAAAAAGGGTTTGTTTGTTTGTTTATACAACAATGGATCACGTTTGGAATCACAAAAAATAGTAAAGATTTTTCCATCTTTGAAGGAAAAAGACGAAATATCCAGAACACCTCATATCCAAAAATGGAGACCCTCTGTGTCAGTTGTGTTTCTTTCCCTGCAGGCTATCTGAATCTTTGAGGCATGCCCTAACAGGATTCAGTGCAAGTGTCTGCCTACAAGAAATGGCCTTAAACATGAACCAGAAAAGTCAGTGACTGCTCTAGGTCCTGCCCCCTCTGCCTCAGGGCCTTTGCATTTGCTGCTCTCTCTGCAGCAGCTTATAATCAGTTTGTGTTGCTTTGCCGGTGGTCACGTCTACAACACAGCCATCTCACAAACAGATATGGATGTATTAGGCAGAGATACCCTTTTGGTAAGTGGGGAGTGATGTTTGAGTGGGAACTTCGTGAGCAGCCAGTTCTTCAATAAACATCCTGCTGTGAAGATGACTTTTACTTCCCTTGGCTACCTCCTATTTTTAAAAACCCACAGGTAAATAACCTGGATGACAGGGACCCCCAAACATGCTTGACATCTTCCCCTGGGTGACATGTTGAGTCCTCTGGAAGCATGTTTTGTGTACAGATTTTAAAAAATAAAAGCAGCAAATGACAAGGAAAACTAACCCAGTTGGGATCATTCCCCAGATATCTGTTAGCACCTGTAGAATTACAGGTGCTATGAGGGACGGGGAATAAAGCCACCTTGGTCCTGCCCCCAGGAAGCTTGCTGCCAGACAGATCAACATAAGTCCTGACCAGAACACGCATGGAATGCAAACAGAGCTGTGCTCGGAGCATTCGCTAGAGGCAGGGGGCATCAGAGGAGACGCCATGCACGCAGACGGTAATCCAGGAGCACTGTGAGCTGAGCCCGGAGGGGAGAATAGGATTCCCCGGCACAGAGAAGCAGAGGAGGGTGCTCTGAGCTGAAGGATTTGCAAGAGTAAAGGAATGAAGGCAAGAAAGTAGTCAAGTGGTGTCTGCAGAGAGGCTCCGGTGCCGGCTTGAGATGGGAGGTTGGCCTGGGAAGGTGGGCTTTGGACATCGCCGAGAGGCCTGGGATGTCACCAGAGAATGTCAGTAGGCCTGTGCTGTAGCAACAGTGTGGATGGGATGAAAGACGAAGGATCAGGGGCCAGAGACCTGTGTACCCAGATTAATCTCTGCCTCGGGAGTTTGTGTAGATAGCAGAAGATCCCACGGGCCTGCCCTGGCACCGAGCCGTGAGGAAGCAGGGAGGGGAGGGACCGGATGAGAAGTCTGCAGGGCTCTGCAGAGCAGAGATTTCCAGCGAGCTACGGTTGGGTTGGGGAATCTGGGGGAGAGGGGGTGGCAGTAGTTAGAGGGGTGGTAAGGAAACACTCTGACGTATGTTCAACTCTCTCTTCCTGTGCACTGAGCAGGAAAATCTCCCCCAGGAGAATACTTTTGTCCTTTAACAAATATGAAACTGACAGGTTGACACTGTTGCTGAAGTGGAGAAATTTTTTTTTCCCTTTTTTAATAACACCTTAAAGGATAGGCATGGAAGCTGGCGCCCTAAATGAAACACGTGTTGCTCTCCAACACCTGACAACCTGACATAATTTAAGAGCAGCTACCAAGAGCCCACAGCTCCAACTGCCCATGAATCTGCTCCCCTGGACGGGCTCCAACTGGGTGAAAAAACGGGATGGGCCAAGTCCAAGGGACCCTACCTTCTCTTCTCATTTGTAGCTGATCTGTGGGGAGTCGCCTTCAGAAAACAGGGAAGGCTGTAATTAACTTGATAGGGGTGTTTTCTGGAGTGTTTTTATTCGTCATCTGATTATTAAACAGATTTATGGCCCTGCCCACCCAATGAAAAGGAACCAAGGCATTTAGCTGAAATTAAAAGTGCAGATAAGGCTGCCTGTTTAGATAATAGCATCTCTTTTTTCATAGATTACTCATCTTCTGTGAAATCGGGGAGAGGAGTTAATTTGTGTGATGAAGTGCTTTCTATTTCTGGGAGCTAGCTGGTGGATGTGATTGCTTGAGGAAGGAGCATAATTCATTCTTAAAATCACTGAAGGCATGTTCAGACGTCATACCTGTGCCCGGAGGAGTGGGGTGATTTGTAATGTGATGCCAAAGGACAGAGGGGCTTGCGGTTTCAAAGCAAATGTTTGGGGAAGATGTACAATTTGTCTTTAGCTTGGAGGTCCATTTCCCGTTCGTTCTCGGAAACGCACCGGAGCAGTAAACTTGACGCGTGCGTCTGAGCCCTCCAACCAGCCGGCCACGGACTGAGACGGATGGTGGAGACAGACAGACTTGGGCTTGAGCTCCAGGGAAATCACTACCAGCTGTGTGACCACGGGCAGTGACAGACCCTTTGTGGGTCTGTTTCCACGTCTGTAAAGGAGGGGTAACCCTCAGAGGGTGGCGGTGAAGGATGTGTGCGGGCTGGCACCAGCCAAGAGCCCAGGACAGTGCCTGGTGCCCGGCAGGTGTATGCCTGAGTTGGCTGCCCTTGGCTTCTGGCTTCTGGACCGGGGACTCACTCTGTTTCCACCCTGGACAGAAACCCCCCCTCCCAAAAGAATCCGTGTGTGCACGGGTATCAGGGAGGACTTCCAACTCTTGAACACTTGATGGGAAGAGGCAAAGGAGGGGTTTCACATCACATACTCCATAGCAACCCACTTCCAGCTTTCACTAGACATTCCTGTTCTCCCAAGGCCCCTGGGCCACCCAGTGCCCAGTCTTGCTGGCCCCTCTCCTCCTCCCTCAGTTTCCCCCCAGAAATGTATCTTGTCACTGGGACATGCCCATGAGCATTTCACCCAACCTGCTTTTCCTCTCGCTGCTCACCTATTGCCAGCTACCACTCAGAGCAGCTTACAGACACGGACAGTGCTCTCCCCCAGGTGAGCTCCCCCCTGACCCCAGGCATGTGCTGACTTTTCCAGGAATACATGGATATCAAGGGAAGATGGTACTTGTTCTAGAAGTTGTTCCCTGTTTTAGGAAATGACATCATCGACAGCAGTGCTGCTTTTGGGACTTGAGTTGCCAACCCACACACCTGCACTGATCTGTTAGCTGAACTAAAATGTAACCCAGTATAGGATGCTGTAAGTACAAGCATTTGGCTACTTCTCTGTCTTCTGGTCATCATCCCAAGCATTTACATATTGAAACACATATTTTATTACGTCTCCTTTGTATCACAGCTGAGGCATGATATAGAGTTGTTTCAAATTGGGTATTAACGCAGGTTGTGTTATTTATGAATTTTATTTTAGGATATTAAAGGGGACCATACAAGATAACTGTAACATAAAGGGACATTGAGTAAGATGGGGTGGAAACCCCTGAATCAGAAGGTGAGCCAGCTAGATGTTGAAGCTGTGTTGGCTTCTGACAAAGAGCTTACTTAGGCCCAGTTCCCTCGGATCTACTATGTCCTTCATATTTTCCAGCTGCAGAGACAAGAGGACCCATAGATGCAAAAGCCCCAATACACACATTTTCCTCGCAGCTCTCGCGGTAAAGGGAAGGACACCTAAAATACGCTCTTTAGAGTCTCTGGCAGAAGAAAATTGACCACTTGGGCATAATAAGTTTCTCCACCCATGTGGTACTCCAGAGATCTCAGATCAACACACACGCATTCTAGTAACGGCCTCAGTTAGTGGTCAGCAGTGCAGGGGCATTTGTG
The DNA here is from genome assembly GCF_011800145.1 of Mirounga leonina. Classification (NCBI taxonomy): domain Eukaryota; kingdom Metazoa; phylum Chordata; class Mammalia; order Carnivora; family Phocidae; genus Mirounga; species Mirounga leonina. The sequence continues at coordinate 913,952 of NW_023270231.1, forward strand.
GGTACAGAACTGGACCTTGGGTACACTTCCTCGGAATCCTGGCCATAATAACAGTGACGACAATGGGCTTTGAGTAGGGAGCACTGGCCTCTGGTCAGGGGCCATGAGGCATCTTTTTTTTTGCACTTAATGTAAGTTTATTTAGTATAGGTTTCTTTTTTTTTTATTTTTTTTGTTATGTTAATCACCATACATTGCATCATTAGTTTTTGATGTAGTGTTCCATGATTCATTGTTTGTGTGAGGCATCTTTTTTCACACTGTGGGTTCCAGGCTGTGCGCCAGGGCAGGGTTTTTCGGACTGTAGCAGACTCATTGGAAGGTCATGACACCAGTTGCAAGGACCATGGCCAGGTTTTTAACAAAAATGCAATACAAGAGGCTAGAATAGAAGTGCATCACACCTTGTATTTCAGTTATGTGTCTGGGTACCAGGTCATGATGTAAAGTGTATATTTTTATGGGTCACAGTCAAAAGGTTTGAAAGTCACTATTCCCCGACATAGCAAATGTCTGTGAAAACCGGCTCCCCCAGGGACTCTTAAGGCTAAGGTTTGAGAACCCTTGCTGTGAGCCTATCAGGAGGAACATTCGTTTGTCAGCTCTTCTCTTGCTTGAAGGCGAGAGGAGGGTTGCGGAGGTGAAGGAGAGGCCAGGCCAGGTGGGGACCACCATGAGTCTGAGGATGAGGATGGAGGATACCTGAGGATGGAGGACCCATGCCCTTCACAGTTTTGCTGGAGGCCAGCAAATAGTCTTGAGTTCTTTGGAGAACTTCAGTTTTTCTATTATTCTAGCAGGAAAACTGAGGTTCCGTTTCTAATCATTTAGAAATCCTGATATGATCATGTTGGCCTGATTGATTTCTCTGATCTTCTGCATTAAGTCAGATCGGTTTTTTTCTCAAACACTAACATGCAGAAGCATCACTTGGAGAACTTGTTAAAATCCAGGTCAGTGGGCCCCACTCCTCTGATTCTCAGTGGGTTTGGGGAGAGGCCTCAGAATTGGCATTTCTCATAAGTTCCTAGATGATGCTGATGCACCTGGTCTGGGGTCTGCACTTTGAAAACCACCGTGTTAGATCAACAGAAAGGAACATGCCCAGCATAGATCCTGGCACCCAGGAGGAGTGCAGTACATGCTTTCCTGATGAAACGGACCCAAGTTCTCTCTGCAGAAATGCCTTTGCTAAGGTCCAGCTGGTTTGCTACTTTCAATAGTACAGAACTGGCTGGTGGACATTGAATTGTAGGCTTGAAATGGGTGAATTGTATAGGATGTGAATTATATCTCAAAGCTGTTATCAAGAAGAGGAGGGCAAGGGGGAGGAAGGGGGAAAAGAAATGGCTGGGTTTTCAGAACCAGCCATCAAGAATGTCTATTACACTTTAGACCATCTTAGTAGAGGACCCACCTCAAAGGAAAAGGAGAAAGAGCTTCAGCTCTGCCACTCTGAAATTCTCCCAGAACTCAGGGCCAGAACAGTATGTCTCTCCTAAAGGACTGGTCTGTTTACCTTTTCCAAACAGTAAATGATGTTTAAACGCCTGTGCATTTCACCTGCCAACCCATCCTGGCGCCATCATAGCTTTCCTTCCTGACCTGTCTTTTTAATTTTCTTGCTGTTTATAGTCAGCTATCTGTAAGTTTTTTAAGCAAGTGAAAGCCCTGGACATCCCAGGGGATGGGAGACAGGATAGAGGTTGTGGGTTCGGAAACATACCCACCAGGCAGAATGGAGAGACTGGGGGCCTCGAGGGGGTGATGTAGTTTCATAGTTAATTATGCCAGCTTTGGGATCAGAAACACCTGGCATGACTCTCTGGCTGTCACCTTCCTCATCAGCATAAAACTTTTCTAAGTCTCGGTTTCCCCATCTAAGGTAGTTAACAGTGCCTACCTAGTAGAGTTGTTGCGGGAATGAAATGAGACAGTGGGCCCAGGCACACGGTGAGCACATGACAGAAATCATGACAATGACAATGATAATAAAGATGAGGGTTCACCTCATCTTAACAATTTTCCTTCGGCTAGAAACACCTAAGTGTCATTAACAGGACAAAGGGTGACACTTTTGACTGCTGTGAGCCCTCCCTCTCCCAAATGGATTGGCAGTGCCTTGGAATACACTAAGACTTGAAGTGACTAAGTCAGTCCTGGGAACAGATGAGCTATGACACTATCATAGCCAGAAGCCCAGCGGAGCTGAGATGTGACAAGACCCAGAACACCTACAGCTCCCAGAAGCCAGCCCGCATGTGTGGAGGGTAGCCTCTCCCGCCGCAGCGTCTGCATCATTAACAACACCCCCGGAGGCCAGAGAAGTGACACAGGGACGATGCTGATTTGTCTGGTCTGTGACTTGATCCCTACTTCCCTTCTTCTCCTCTTCCTTCAAGGGCCCATCCCTGGGCCCCTCTCCCACATGTTCTGTGCTCTGCCAGAGTGTGGAACACACGGATCTCCTTAATTTTAGGTGCTCTCAGCAGGTGTCTCTGCAAGGGTTCGATGGCACCGAGATTGAAGCTCGGTTATTCTACCTGGGAATTGATTTGATTGCACACAGCACTGGAGTAAAGATTCCTGAACACCCTGAACTGGAATTTGAGTCCTGTCTTCACCACTTACTTTGCTGGCTGTGTAACCTTGGAACAGAAACAACATCTCCTGAACTTGACTTCCCTCATCACGAAATGAGGATGATGAACCGTGACCTGCTTCCTTCACAGGGAAATCAGATCAAATCAAATCAAACCGAATGAAAGGATGGAGGAGGAAGGTGTGTGGGTCTAGCAGGGATTGGCAGATGTCTCCAGCTCTGCGTGAGGCATGTGGCGAGCAGAGCGTTTGCAGGGCTCGCCCTCCAGGAGCTCAAAGTGGGAGGGAGACACAGTAATTCCCCGAATGCAGAACGATAGATGACCTGAGCTGAGGGACATGAAGGACATTTCCAGGGCTCGGTGACAATCTGCCCTAGGGACCTGCTATGGTCCGGGAGGTCATCAGGAAGGCGTTAGTGAGGAGTTGAAGTCTTGAGTCAAAGCTGAAGGATTAGCAGGAGTTTGCTGGGAAGAGTGAGGGGGTGCCTAGGAACTTGGCAACGCAGGCCAAAGGATCGGCATAGACAGACAACCGGAGGCAGAAGGGGTCATCGTGGGGCATTGGGATGCCTGAAGGAAGAAGGCATGGTGGGGGGCAGCAAGAAGGGAGGGGACCAACCATGCACACACAGCCTTGTCATGCCTGGTAAGGATTTTGGACCTTCTTCCAAGAGCCATGGGAAGCCATTGAAGGGTTTACACAAGGCAGTGGAAGAGTGACAAGATGCAATTTACTTCTCTTTTTAGAGACCACCTGAACGGCTGCATGCAGACTAGACCAAAGAGGGACAGAGAGGAGCAGGGACAGCCGTCACGGCCACCGCACTTGCCCAGAGATTGCAGTGCCCCAGACGAGGGATAGCAGTGGCTGGACTGGGACCATGTTCCTCCTGTGTCACCGAGTGTTGTGATGCCCGGGTGAAAGCCTCACCCTTCTGTCTTAGTGTCCTAGGGCTGCCTTAACAAGGTACACACACCGGGGGGCTTAAAGCAACAGAACTTTATTCTCTGATGGTTCTGGAGGTTGGAAGTCTGAAATCAAGGTGTCAGCTGGGCCATGCTCCCTCAGAAGGCTCTACAGAAGGATCCTTCCTTGCCTCTTCCAGGCTTCGGGTGTTGCTGGCTGTCCTTGGTGTGTCTTGGCTTATTTCTGCCCCCGTGCCCACTTGGCCTTCTCCTTGTGTGTCCAGATTTCCCTCTTCTTATAAAGGATACCAGTCATTGCATTCGGGCCCACCCTAAACCAGTATGACCCCGCCTTAACTTGATGACATCTGCAAAGACCCAATTTCCAGGGAAGGTCACATTCACAGGTCCTAGGGGCTAGGACTTCAACATATCTTTGGGGCCAGGGGCGTCACAGTTCAACCCAGTGCAGCTCCTCTGACTGCAGTTCCTCCCTGTGCCACACCCCGCCAGGCAGAACCATCCTCACAGTCCTGCTGCCCTGGAGACCAGATAGGAAGGAGAGGCCGCAGGCCCCAGAGAAGCCCGTATGTGTGTGTGTGTGTGCACGCGTGTGCTCGTGCACACACAGCATGACGTAGACAGGTATACGGGGAGGACCCTGGGAAGCACGGGCCCTAAGGTCTGGTCCTCACTCAGACCCCACCGGCTGAAAGACTGGGGCGAGATCTGTTTCCTCACTAGTAATTGATACCTGTCCCCCCCTCCTTGTAGTGGCTTTTGGGGAGTCCACAAGGTAATCAGCAAGTATTTCCTGAGAAGATACCATGTGCCCGACCTTGAGGAAACTCACGGGGAGAGTTCTTGAGAAAGGGCTGGGCTCTTCCCATGGGAGCTTTCATATCCTCCCATGTTAGTTCCCCAGACTTTTCTCCTCTAACGGCATGAATGGTTATGAGCACAGACTGGTAGCTCCAGTATCATCCAGTGGCGGGGGCAGAGATGAAACAGAAGTATCCAGACGGTAATTCCTGAAGCTGAGTGATGGGGTGATGGCAGAGGGGCCTTTATTCTGTTACACTTTGTTAATATGTTTGAAATGATACTTAATTTTTTTTTTCCAAAAGTGTAACAAAACAGCAGCCTCTGGAGCCAGACTGCCTTGATTGAAATCCAAAACCCGCCACTTACTAACTGTGTGGACCTGGGGGAAGTTACTTACCTCTCTGGGTCCCAGTTTCCTCATAGGTAAAACAGGGATACTAATCTCGAGCTGCCTCAGGGAGTGTGTGTGAAGATTCAATGGGTGAATGTGCTTGGTGCGGCTGAGTACCGAACACACAGTAACTGCGATCGACAGAAACCGGGCGCCACGGAACGAGGTGTGACGGAGGAGAAGTCATCCCTGGCAGCCTCGCAGAACCACACGGCCGACTTTGCAGTTGCTCTAAGTCATACCTGCTACTCGGTTTTGTCTTAGTTGGGGTTTCCTGCAAACTGACACAGGATTCGAGTGCAAGTAGTTTATTTGGGAGGAGATTCGAGAAACACCAGCAAGAGAGTGAGGAGGTGAGAATGGAATGGAAGGCCTGTGAGGGCACCACTGCGCACGATCCGCACGGTAGCCCTGGGGACCGGCGCGGAGCACGTGCTCGGGGTTATCCCACCGCAGGGCCGAGGGAACCAGGGCGGCTACCTGCCCACACCACAGCCTTTGACTGAGGTCCACTCTCAGGGGCGCAGAGAGCCCCCGGCCAAGGCAGGTGCTAGCAGGCCGGTAGCCGGGAGGAAAACAGATGCCGAGGAGGCGTAGACACACAGACTCCACCTGGGAGCACTCTTAACTGCTCTTCTGACATCTGCCTAGAGCCTTACCGTGACAGGGCTCACCTTCAGAATCAACCTCAACTCCTGGATGGACAGCCTGACTCATCATTAAATAAGGGTAATGAGAGCAAAAGCAATTCTGTATTGCTTTTCAATCCGAGCAGCCCCTGGAAGAGGAAGGATGAGGATGTGCCCCCAGGGCTGCTGCCTCAGGGCAGACATCTCCCCTCAGCCCTGGAACTTTTATGCTGAGCCAGGATATAGCCTCAGAGCCTTTCTTAACACAGCTTTAGGTATCCATTACAACCATTAGCTTAGGCACTTCAGTGAAGCCTGTTTTCCATCCCTGTCCTAGTGCTTATGAAGCCGGGAGAAATCCCAGGCTGGAAAACACCGCGTTGCTGTAGGCTTCTGGGCAAGAAGACAGGTAACTTCTCAGGCCCTCCCCATTCCCCACTGGGTGGAGCAGAGGGCCTGAAGGGCCTGAATGCCGGGAGGCGGAGGTGACGTTTGGTGGAGTAGGAGGAGCCAGCCCGTTCATGGTCAGGTGGGGCTGGGTTTTAGACCTTGGCTTCGTCATTTATCAGCTGTGTTCTCTGGGCAAGTTACATCTCCCGCTCTGAGCCTCGTGGTGTCTTCTCTAGAAGGGGCTGTGGTGCCCTGTGTGCAGTGTTGTTGTAGGCGTCAGAGACGATGTAGATGAAGCAGGGGGCTCCATGTGTGAGCAAGGGCTCAGTAATTGTTCTCTACAATTGTCATCGTCATAACCATCATCATCTTCATCCGAAGTCCCTTCTAGCTCAAAAATTCTGTGACTTTAGGGAATGTGCTCATCCAAGAAGACAGTGCGATGAAATAAGGCAACAGTCCTGATTTTGTGTAAATGCATTTTCTGATAAGGACAGGAGGAGCATGATTGCCCCTAAATAATTGCTCCGATTTCACCACAAGCTGTCAAAAGGCCCTAATTGGTCGATCTGTAATGACTGCGGCCATCTGCGTTCGGGGTGATTTAGCGACGGGGCTCTGCCCAAGCCGGGCCCTCAATGATTAGAGCCGGACAGGGTGATATTTCACCCTCTGATGGGAGTAGTGGTGTGTGGGTGAAAGAGATTATCTCATCCTCGTTTTAATGACCTACCAGTTGAACCCAGCCAAGAAACAGCGCTGGTCACAGACAATGACTATGGATTTTTTTTTTCTTTTTTTTTTTTTTGAAGATAGTGTTCCTGCCCGAACAGCAACATACATATCTGGAGCGTGATCATGCCTCTTGCTATCTTGTTTCACTGCCCAAGAAATTCCCTTTTGGAAAGATTTAGTCCCTCAATTAGGGCAAATTGATTTCTGCTTTCTTACAGAGTTGCTGTTCCAAAGCGAAGTGGTAAAGGGCAGGAGGCGCCATATTAATCTTGGCAAGCAGGCAAGAAGGCGACCTGGAGTATTTCTCAGCCTTCCAGCGCGCTTGTATATGTGTAGATAATCTTTTCTCCGTATATCTTTTAATTGCTCCAACCTGCAAGACATCAGGCAATACAACACAAAACACACTTCTGGTCATGCAAGTTTAGGAGACTTATATCAAGGGACCAGAGCAGTGTCCTGAGTGTTCCAGGGCCAAAGTGGTTTTAAGTGGCACCTGAGATGATCTCAGTTGGTTCAGAGACTTTGCATTAGGCCATGTTGAATCATGTGGAGAGAACATTTTCTCTTTCTAGCGCTCATCCATTTCTTCTGATTACCTCAGATGGAGAGTCTCGGTTGGTTGCCCGTATCTCCCTTCTTGACAGAGAGAGAGCACAGACCGTAATTTAAGCTCTTAGTTGTGGGGAGGCAGGAAGCTTTGGCTAAAATCGAGTCATACGGTTTTATTTTACTTGGGTTTTTTCTTTATTAGCTCTTTATCACAAATGATACCAATTTTTCATTCATGGTGTTTGTTTCCCTTTAAAATAAATGTAATCCTATAAAAATCTTTAATTTAAAAAGGTGAGTTGAGGGCGCCTGAGTGGCTCCGTCGGTTAAGTGTCTGCCTTCAGCTCAGGTCATGACCCCAGGGTCCTGGGATCGAGTCCCATGTCCGGCTCCTTGCTCTGCGGGGAGTCTGCTTCTCCTTCTGTTCCTCCCCCCACTCATTCTCTCAATCTCTCGCTCTCGCTCTCACTCTCAAATAAATAAATAAAATCTTTTAAAAAATTAAATAATAAAAAGGTGAGTTGATTTTAAAACTAAGTAAGTTGTAGTAGGGTAGTGGAACTGGCAAAAATTATAATATGTGATTGATTGTGAGAGCTTGGGGAAATACAAGAAGGGGGAAGGCACCATGTTTCTATAGAGAAACCAGCGGTTTACTGGCTGTACAACCTCAGGCGAGTTTCTTAGCTTCTCTGAGCATCCGTTTTCTCACCCTGTCAAGGGGAGAGAAGCACGATGCAGAGTATGATTTTATGAAGCAAGGGGGGATCAAATTGTGAAGCTCCTTTGCAGATTATAATCTGCCTTACATAACAGTGGAAGTGATTCATTTCTATATGGGGTTAGAAGAATAAAAGGGTCATTGGGTTCTGGCAGCCAGGGGACCCTGGTTTGAAACCAGCCCCACTATTAAGTATATCCCAAAGGGAGTTCCTTCCCTTCTCTGGACCTCAGCTTTCTGTCTATAAAATAAAGAGACCGAGGGGCACCTGGATAGCTCAGTCAGTTAAACGTCTGCCTTCAGCTCAGGTCATGATCCCACAGGGTCCTGGGATCGAGTCCTAGCCGGGCCCCCTGCTCAGCAGGGAGTCTACTTCTCCCTCTGCCCCTGCCCCTGCCCCTGCCTCTGCTCGTGCTCTCTCTCTCTCTCAAATAAATAAATAAAATCTTTTAAAAAAATAAAGAGACCGAACTATTCCAGTGGCTTCCAGGCCTGGCTGTGTATCAGAATCACTTACGGGTCAAGCGAAACAAAAGATGCTGGATGCTGCCCCAGGCTTAGCAAGTCACAGCCCTCTGGGATGATGCTCAATACAGCTGTATTTACTTACAGCCAGCCCACTATGTGATTCGGATGCACCCCGTGACTTACGAGGGCCCTTCCAGCTCTAACCCCAGATGGAGTGAATTCAGAGCAGGCTTCGGGGCCTGGGTTAAGGAAGGTGATCACCCAGTAGCTCTGGTCAGTGCTAACTGGGCTTCTGTGAGGTCTGGGTCCAGGGCCTGGGAAGACCTTCTGGTGCAAACCCTGATTCAGGCCCAGAGGAAATCAAGGATGGGCCCACTGTGCCAGACATGGGAGTGCAGCCCAGTCCTCCTGATTCCAGTCAGCTCCAGCTTTCCCAGCTGAGAAAGAGACAATGAGTGTGTGTTTTGACCAGTATGGTTTTTCTTCAGATTTTTATTTAAATAATAATTAGTCAACACACAGTGCAATATTGGTTTCAGGAGTAGAATTTAATGAGTCATCACTTACATACAACACCCAGTGCTCATCATAACAAGTGCCCTCCTTACTACCCATCACCCATCTAGCTCATCTCCCACCCACCTCCCTCCGTCAACCCTCAGTTGGCTTTCACTATTCTATGTTCTTTGCAAGTTGTCAATTTCAAAACCTGCTGTGATTTTATTGGGATTGCATTGAATCTATAGACAAATTTGAAGAGAATTGACTCTTAACAATATGGAGTCTTCCAATCTATACATATGATTTATCTCTACATTTATTTGGGTCTTTAACTATATGATGCTGTTTTATAAAGGGTATTTTTATTGTATTTTCCAATTGTTCTTTGCCAGTACACAGAAATACAATTTTTTTTATTTATTTAACAGCCTTATTCAGATATAATTTACATAATGTAAAAATCACCCATTTTAAGTCTGCAATTCAGTGTATTCTCAGGTGAACTTACACAGTTGTGAAACTATCACCATAATCCAGTTTTAAATATTTCCATCACTCCAAAAAGCTCCCTTGTGTCTGTTTGCAATCAGTCCCCACTCCCAACCCAGCCCCAGACAACTGATGACTTTCTTTCTGTCCCTATAATTTTGCCTTTCTAGAAATTTCATATAAATAGAATCATATAATACCTAGGCTTATGTGTCTGACTGCTTTAACCCAGCATACTATTTTTTTAAGGTTCATCTGTATTGTTGCAATAGCTCTTTCCTTTTCTATTGCTGAACAGTATTCCATTGTATGGATATCCTACGTTTGTTTGTCCGTTCATCAATTGGTAGATGTTTGGCTGGTTTTCACTTTGGGGCTCTTTTGAATATTGCTTCTGTGAACATCAGTGTACAAGTTTTGGGTGGGCATGTGTTTTCATTTCTCTTGGGTATATACCTAGGAGTGGAGTTGCTGGGTAGAATGGTAACTGTGCTTACCTGCTTGAGAAGCTGCCAGACTAGACTGTTTTCCAAAGTGGCTGCTCCATTTTACGTCCCCAGCAGCAGTGTATGAGGATTCTTGTTCTCAGCATCCTTGTCAGCAACATCTGACGCTTTCAGTAGAGCTATCCTAGTGGATGTGAGGTAGGATCTCGTTGTAGTTTTGAATTTCATTTTCCTGATGACTAAGGACGTTGAACTTCTTTTCATGTGATTTTTTGCCATTTCTATATCATCTTTGGAGAAGTGATTATTCAAATCTTTTACCCATTCTTTTTAATTGAGGTAAAATTCACATAACATAAAGTTAACCATGTTAAAGGATAAAAGTCATTAGCATTTAGTACATTCACCGTGTTGTGCAACCATCACCTAGTTCTAATATGTCTGATCAAAAGGAAACCTCATGCCCATTAGGTAGTCACTCCCCATTCCTCCCTCTACCGCAGTCTCTGGTAATCACTAATCTGCTTGCTGTCTCTGTGGATTTACCTATTCTGGAATTTCATACAACTGGAATGATATAATATGCGACCTTTTGTGTCTGGCATCTGTTATTTGGTGTTATGTTTTGAGGTCCGTCTGCATTGTATCCTGTATCAGTACTTCATTCCTTTTTATGGTTGAGTAATATTCCACTGTATGGATATATTTCATAGTTGTTTATCCATTCGTGAGGTGATGGAAGCTTGGGTTCTTTCCGCCAGTTGACTGTTGTGAATAGTGTTGCTTTGAACATTCATGTATAAGTAATCAAAAGATTGCTTTGGCCATCCTGGATCCCTTGATCTCTTCCATAAATTTTAGGATCAGCTTGTCAATTGTCAGTTTTTGCAAAGAGTTCAGCTGTGATTTTGAGCTCACTGAATCTTTAGATCAATATAGGAGGTATTGCCATCTTAACAATATTAAGTCATCCAATCCATGACCATGGGCTATCTTTCCATCTATTTTAGTCTTTAATATCTCCCAACAGTGTTTTGCAGTTTTCAAAGTATACACTTTTTACTTCTTTTTGTTAAATTGAAAATGGTATTTTTACCATTTTTAATTGCATTTTCCATTTGCTTTTTTATCTGCCAGTACATAGAAACACAATTAATTTTTAAGAGTTGACCTGTATCCTGATATTTTGCTAGGTGTACCTATTAATTCTAGTTTCTTTGTAGGTTTCCTAGGATTTTTCTGTGTAAACAATCCTCTCATCTACGATTAAAGATATTGTTTCCTTTTTCTTCCCAATCTTTATGCCTTTTATTTCTTTGTCTTGCTAGTTACACTGGCTAGGAATTCCAGTACAGTGTTGAATGGAAGTGGTGAGAGAGTGTACAGTCTTTATCCTGATCATAGGATAAAAGCATTTAGTATTTCATCATTAGGCGTGATACAAACTTTAGGGGTTTTTTGTAGCCATACTAGAGAGGTTTTTTGTTTTTTTCCATACTAGAGTTTTCATAAAGGGCCGTAAACCCTGATTAAAACCAAGAGACACCAGTGTTAAGGTTGAGACTTTTAGTAAAAAGACACTATCTTCGAGATCTATTCAGAACAACTTTACCAGGCACAGGGCAGAAACTCAGCCCACATTAGAATAAGCAAAAAGAGGCATTTGTTTCATGTGTAGTAAGAACATCTGGGAGTCTGCCTCGGGCACAGGGGGATCTGGGGAATCAAAATGCCATCAGGATCATTTCCATCTCGACTCTTTTTACACGTTACTTCAGGCCCAGCCAAACCCCCCTTCCCACCTCTCATCACCTCATTTGCCAAAGATGTCACCAGCACCTCCAGATTTATGGCCAACTAACTTACCAGCTCTAGTAAAACAAAAGGGCCTCGTTTTTCAATAGTTCTAAAAAAAAACAAAACAAAACTCAGGATTCATCGTTTGAAGCTACTCGAGTCACATGGCCATCCCTGAACCAATCACTGCAGGCAAGGAAATGGAATGCCCTGATTGGTTGGGCCCATGCCACCTGCTCCTGTCCCTCGGCTCCGGGGCATGCAGTGAGCCCACCTAAGAAGGGGGAGGGGCAGTTTCACAAAGCAAAATTAGAGTATTGTTATCCGGAAAAGAGGGACTAGGTCTCAGCCAAGCCCTAACCGCAGCTGCCCACACTCTCATACAGACGATCTCGTGTGTTCCAGGCCTGGCACGATCCCTGGAAGACTTTGAGCTTCAGTTTTCCCTTTTAGGGCATGCAGGTGGTGATCCCACCTGAAAGGTCCAATGAGGCATCCTACAGGAAAGCTGTGTCTCAACTATAAAGTACAGTGCACACGTAAGGGAGGGGTGACACGAATGGTTACTAAGCAGCTGTTCTTACCCATCTGTCCATTTGTCCTCTTCTGTCTCTCTCACAGAGCACCTGAAGAAGCCACTCGAAGACTACATGGCCCTTTTCCCCAGTGTGAGGATTCTTCGAACCAAGAAACGGGAGGGGCTGATAAGGACCCGGATGCTGGGGGCCTCAGCAGCAACTGGGGATGTCATCACGTTCTTAGACTCGCACTGTGAAGCCAATGTCAACTGGCTCCCCCCCTTGCTCGGTAAGGGACCTTCCCAAGGCTAGGTAGGCCCCAGCCTTCTGCAGGGATCATCCACACGGGTTCCCTTGACTGCTTAAGATGCAGCCAACCAGTACCAGGTGCCACGGGGGACTCAGGAATGCTCAAAGAAACCTTAAAAATCCACTCAAGCCCTATCCCTTCATTTTACAGAGAAGGCAGCCAAGAGGATAAGTGACTTGCCCAAAGTCCTACAGCACACTAATATCTACTTATGTGATTGCTTCCCCCAGATTACTTCAAGTTTTATTGGAAAGCAAGCCAAGGCTGTCTACTGGTAGGAGCCAACCTGTGGAGAGACATTATCCTAGCAACTTAGAATAGTTAACATTCGCTGCACTGCTACTGAGCCAGGAAACTTGTCTGGGTTATCTCCAGCCCTCACAAAACCACACCAGGTCAGAAGTGTCCCCATCTTCTAATAGAAGAAATTGAGTTTCACTGAGTGACTCAATATTGTTCCCTTGGGTCGTAAGTGTCAAAGTCACCATCTGTCTGGCCCCAAGGTCTGTCACTCTCACAACGCCGCACTGCCTTCCCGAAACTCCTTTCCTCTCTGGAGAGTTTCTGACAGCTATCAGGAAAGGGCTGTGGACAGGGCAACACGATCCAGCAGCCATCCACCATAGCCTTGCAGATAGAAGGGAGGCGTGAGGATTCGATTCTGGGCAGTGAGGTGCCTCATAGCTGGCTAAGGAAGGAGGTCTGAGTTCTGCGGAGCTCAGATTCGTTGAATGCGGTGAGCTGGTGCTAACAGGTAGACATCGAGGAAATGGCCCATTGAGACCAGGAATCAGTTGAGGGACAGGGACGGAGGCAGATCGGAAAAGAGTTGTCAGTCTAGAGAGAAAATGAACTCCTCACCCATGGGTGGGTATGCTCTCCATCACAGAAAGCTGGGGAGCAAAGGGGATGAAGCTTAGGGCCAACTTGAGCCTGCATCGGAATCACCTGGAAGACTCATTAAAACACAGAGTGCTGGACCCCACCCCAGAGTTTCTGATTGAGGAGATCTAGGGGTAGGGCCTGAGGAGCTGCATTTCTAACCATCTCCCAGGTGGTGCCACTGCTGTTGGCCCAGGAACCACACTTTGAGGAGCACTGGTTAGGCCACCAAACAGAGGTGAGAACAGAAAGCAAAACCCACACAGTGTAGTGGGATAATCCAGCAAATCTGTTTTCTGACGCAGATTGGCATGGAACCTCAGTATTAGATTGTATGCTTCTGACCCCAAGGGTCCAGGATCCCACTGGGTTAGGAAAAGGATATAACACAGATTTTCTGGTAAACTATTTAATTAAGCCAAGAGGTCTCTGCATCTGCCTCTCATTACTGAAAGAGAAAAAGGAAAAGAGAAAGAAAAAAGCCTCACCATAAATCACCTAATTTATGGTGCTGAAGGAACAACCCATTTTTGGGGTCATCCAGTAACTCATAAAGCGAACGAAGTGGTGGTGCACGAAGCTGAGCTGGGAGCCTAAATAGCCCTTAACTCTGTTTCTATGGAAATATATGAGGGTAATTTTCATAATCTGCAGGATACATGGAAGAAACATGCTCCCTTTTTTTATTTTTTATTTTTCTGATAGAAATGTGAACGGGTGGTGTAGATGTAAAAGTCTGTCCCTGTTCATACAAGCAGCTGACAGCGCGCATCAGGGCTTTTGTCTCGAAACCAGTAACACCTCCTTGCACAGCTCACTCCACCTTCTGGGGCGATGAGGCATTCCTGACCCTGAGAAGGATTCATCCCCCCCCCCCAAAGGAAAGCAACTATTGGTCCTCATTTCCACCACCACCACCATCATCATCATCATCATCATCATCATCATGGCTCTGCTAGTCCCTTAGCTTTTTACGACACAGCCACATTTGAATTTGACGGTTATGGGGTAAAGCAGACAGGCCAGGCATTATTATCCACGTACAACAAATGAGAAAACTGAAGCACCAAGAGAACGAGGGAGATGCTCAGCTTCTGAGCTTCTTTCAGGAAGCCTGGTGACAGACCATGTCGGCAGAATGCTGATGGGAAGTGTGGATGTGCGAGAGGCTGGGCTGAGCATCTTGGCCCCGCTGTCCCACTCAGTCTTCACAGAGACCCCATGAAACTGGTGTTGTCTTCCTCCATTTTGTCGGCATGGAAACCAAAGTCCAGAGGCATCAGATAAACTTTGTCAAGGTTCTACTGCTCGTAGGTGACAACACCAGGGTCTGGACCTGGGCATTCTGTCCCCCAGTGAGTGCAGCACCCCAGAATGCTGTCAGTCTGATGCTACCCCTTAACCTCCAACCTCCCACAATCAGCCAGCCTCCAGCAGAGCTCTGTGTCCTGAGCCCAGAGCCTCCGTCGAAGTGAAATCCCCTGCGTGGCCCTGAATAATTGGGAAGGGAAGCGCTTCTCTAGATCTTCCCTTGGAGAAGTTTCTTCGACTTCATTAAGCATCCCCAGGGAGCCCGTTCACCAGGCAGATCCAAGCTCCACCCCCAGAGATTCTGATTCCGTGCAGCTGGGCAGGGGCAGCCCTGAGGGGTATGTAAACACACTGTGGGTGCATTGGCACTGGCGGCCAGAGGACACACTGCCGAAAGCAGCGTTTCTCAAACTGTTTTGACCATGTGCCACAGTTAGAAATACATTGGACATCTCAGCCCAGCACACAAACACACACACCGTGCAGTAGGACTGAAACACATTTCCTGAAGAAGTACTTTTTCTTATCACTGGCCTGCACCCTGACATTCAGCATTCTTTTTTGGTTCATTATACAAACACACACGCACACACACAAACACACACTCAATTTCATGACCCACCTATGGATCGTGTCTTGCAGCTTAGAAAAGCAAAAATGCTGCTTTCTCTCCTGGAAGAAAACTCTGTTTGATGAAGTCTGAGCCCTAGGCAGCTGCCAGCCTCCACTGGCCCTACCATGTTCCACTTTCCAAGCCTTGAACTTGACTGCTGGCCCAAGCAGACAGGCACAGCCCACTTGCCCTTTATGGTAGATCATCTTCCCCAATCACTGGCACCCCTCAAGCTACAGTCACAGCTTCTTCTTGGAAGGAACATTGAAGAACAGAGCCAACCAAAGCTTAAAATTCTGGTTGGTAGGTTGGGCAGAGTGAATTTTATAGAATCAGCTCCTCCCTGGCTTAAAGGGGACCATAAAAAGCCATCTGGTTAGGGACCCCATTTGCCATCTTGAATCACCTAGCCTATAGCATTCCTGCACAGCAGAGGTCTGCCAGGCCCTGCTTGCTTGCACACGTCCAGTCATGAGGGACTCATGGGATAGTCTATCCCTCTTCAGTAGTTATGACTGATGGAAGAAGTGAGCTGAACTCTCACGCAGGGAGGGCCATTCGGCTACTGACCATAGCTAGGAAGTTTTGAGGAGCTGTCAGGGGCAAGTGCCGGGATGCCTGGCTACTTTGGGCCACGAGTCAAGGTTAGGACCTAGAATGCGGAGCCAGGACAGGAGCCCTCCCAGAAGGAAATGAGCCTCTTTCCACAATAGTGCTGACCATTACAGGCAACTGTGCTGAGCACCTCCAACCATCACGGTATCCGGGTACTGATAACCCCCTGGGACACAGAGCCTCTTCTCCCCGTTTCACGAAGGAGAGCACTGGGGCTCAGAGACATGATTTATGTAGTTCACAGGTAGCAGGGCTGGGATGGGAGCCCTGGCCCATCTTTCTTAAAGCCCGCACTCTCCCTTCTTCTTGGGATTCTCAAACTCGAGTGTTCAGAGAATTCACTCAGGGCACACGTTAAAAACGTGAGTAAGCTGCAGAGCAGGGTTGTGCACCTAGCTGCTCCCCCGTCCTGCCTCCCTAATGGGCATCTCTTGGCTTCTTCAGACCGCATCGCTCGGAACCGCAAGACCATCGTGTGCCCGATGATTGACGTGATTGACCACGATGACTTTCGGTACGAAACACAGGCAGGGGATGCCATGCGGGGCGCCTTTGACTGGGAGATGTACTATAAGCGGATCCCAATTCCTCCAGAACTGCAGAAAGCTGACCCCAGTGACCCATTTGAGTAAGTACAAGCGACCCAGGCTGGTCCCGGTGGCTGACGCGGTGACCCCTCCCCAACACACCCAGCTCAGGATCACCCCCGCCCCCAGGAGTGCGGTGCAAGGGGACCAGGGCCGACATCCCCTACCAGAAGCACAGCCGCTCCCAGCTTGTCACAGAGCCTCGGCTCAGGGACCTCCCGGCTGGCCACCTCTTCTTTGTCCACGTCTTTGGTTGGCCGGACTGCCCACAGGGCTGTGAGCACTGTCCCTCAAGCCTGGTGCACAGTCATCACCACCAGCAGCACCAGCACGGCCACCACGTGCTGCACCCTTGCTAAATGCCAGGCACAGTGCTGGGCACATCGCATGCAGATCCTCTTTAACCTCCCCCAGCCATCTGTAGTCAGAATTATTATCCATATTTTCCAAGTGGGGACACCAAGTCCCATGGCGTGAGGCAGCTTTTCTAAGTCACACAACTCGGAAGGGGTGAAGGCAGATGCACACGCAGGTCTGTCTGCCTCTGGAGCCGGTTTTCCCATCATTCAGTTACACCCTCTCGGAAAGATTAGGGAAATATTCGGGAAGTAGCAGCTTGTCCCATGGTAGAAGTTTGGGGAGGTGTGGACTGGACCCATAACATCCTAGAATGTGAAAGCTAGGGGGACCTACAGGTCATGGACTCCAACCCCTTGCAGATGGGGAGACTGAGGCCCCAGGACTTGGTGAGGGGAGGAGGGGGGAGGCGGCTGACTTATACAGTGAGTTAGTGGCCAGGCCAGGATTAGAGCCAGCGCCCCTCTGGCGCCCATCCTGTGCTGTCCTGTGGGCCACTCTGGCTCCCCTGCTGGAGGTGTGGAAAGACCCTTGGGTACAAAGCTGACACCCAGCTTCCTGCTGTATTAGTTTCCTAATTAAAAATTAGCACAAATTTACTGGCTTATTAAAACAACACATATTTATTCTCTTAAAGTTCTGGAAGTCAGACGTCTGAAAAGGAGTCTTACTGAGCTAAAGTCACCATATTGGCAGGGCTGTGTCCCCTTTGGAGGCTCTAGGGAGGAATCCGTTTGCTTGTACTCTCTAGTTTCTAGAGGCTGCCCACACTCTTTGGGTCATGGCTCCTTCCTCCACCTTCAAAGCGAGCAGCATAACATCTCCAAGTCTCCCTCTCTTTCCCCCTTGCCTTCCCCCCGCCCCTCCCCCTTCCTCCCCTCCCCCTTGCCCCTGCTCCCTCTTCCTCCCCCATCCGTCTTTCATCATCACATCCCCTTCTCTCATTCTGACCCTCCTGCTTCCTCCTTTCACGTACAAGGACCCCTGTGATTGCATGGGACCACCAGGACAATCTCCCCATCTCAGATCCTTCACTTAATTATATTTGCAAAGTCCCTTTGCTATGTAAGATGGCCTATTCCCAGGTTCCAGGAATTAGGCATTGGCTTCTTTGGGGGGCCATTATCCTGTCTACCACACCTGCTTAAGCACAGTTTAAGCCCAGTGAACCCCAGCCTCCCTGCACCTCATGCTCCCCATCTGAGAAAGGGTTCTGTCGGCAGCTCGACCATCTTCATGGCACAGGGAACACCAGAGTTCCTGAGGGGAGCCCCTGATGTTATGGGCCCAAGGGAAGGCTCAGAGGGAGGAAGAGATGAGCTTGTTTGGGGAAGTAAAAGGTGGCTGGGCAATGGAGCAGTGTGAGCTGAGAGCATGGGAGGAGCCCCATGCCTCCTGAGCAGGTCAGACGTTGGGTACAAAGTGTCCTAAGCGCAGTCAAGCACTACTGTTGGAATGCGAGCCCACATCATGCAGTCAGCAGCCCCCACACGCCCGAGGCAATCCCCAGTTGCCCTGAGTTCTCGAGAGTGCTACTACTAAGACGAGTACTAACATCTGACCTGAGCTGGTAGAGCAGCCACAGGGGACATTACTTGACCACACACGGTCCTCACCAGGGTGCCCCGGGGGTGGGTACAGTTCTCCACCTTTGCCTGATGCAGACCCTGCGGCTCAGAGAGGACGTGAGACTTGCCCAAGATGACATGTAGCAGCAGCTGAGGTCGGAATGAGCTACTCCAGAAAGCAGACTTTCCAGGGTAACCAGAACCCCTTTTGGTTTGAACCAGTACCGTAAGCAGACTTGTGGGCCCTACATTTGAAATGTGCAAAAGGATGGGTCCCGTACATCATCTTCTCATTGCAGGATGAGGACAGGGTAAGTCCCGGGCATGCAGCTGCTTAGTGGCAGAGGCCCCGCTGGTTTCCTCTGGGGCCTCTCTCCCATGTCTCACCTGGAAGGGGCCGGGCCTGCCCTAGAGCAGTATTCTCAACCCTGCACACTGGCATCACCTGGGGAGTCTGTCAAAACAAACAAACAAACCCACCAGGCCACCCGGAGACCAGTTACACCAGAGTGTAACTGGGGCTGGCCTCCAGGTATCCGTGTTCTTTAAAGCTCCCAGGGGATGCCGATGTGTGGCCATGGTTGAGAGCCACTGGCCTAGATGCTTCCTGAGGGACTCTCCATCCGTTGTGTCCTCTGATTCTTTCCAGAAGTATCTTTTCTGTACCGTACTTGGACAAAACCCAGGGGAGAGGCAACTAGAAAAATCCTGGTTATTTTCTGCACTCTTCTGCACGGTGCCAGTAAGCGGGCAATCTGCAGGCACAGGGCAGTGGAATGTTTGAAGGGCACGGGCTTTGGTGGCAGCCCCCCCACCCCCCGCCACTGGAACTGCAGATCATCCACTTACTCAGTGTATGCCCTTGAGCAGAGTGTGTAGCATTTCTGGATTTCAGATTTCTCCATCCGAAAAGGGGGCTAGGAATGGAGCTTTGTGAGAGCTGAAGATGATGTCGGTGAAGTGAGTGGTAGACGCTAGATACTCTGAATAGTTTTTGTTATTGCTGAACACAGCAGAAAATAGACGGGGCCAGAGGAGAGGCTTCCCTCTGGAGGCAAGCCTCGAGCATCCAAAATGCCTTAAGGCTAATATCCTCCCGGTTCCACAGCAGCTCCGCAGCCCTTGCCACTGGCTTCCACCCAGGCTGATTTCCGTGTGCAGTCTTGGGTTTGATTCCCATGAAGCACGGGCGCAGAAACACTCCCTGCCTCTCCAAGCAGGGTATTTGCGGCTCCAGCCAAAAAACCCAAACCCCACAACCTTCAGGAGACAAAGGAAAGTTGATACTAGACACCTTATTTTTCATACTACTGGGTACTCTCAGAAATATAACAACAAGGGCGCCTGGGTGGCTCAGTTGGTTAAGCGACTGCTTCGGCTCAGGTCATGATCCTGGAGTCCCTGGATCGAGTCCCGCATCGGGCTCCCTGCTCAGCAAGGGGCCTGCTTCTCCCTCTGACCCTCTCCCCTCTCATGTGCTCTCTCTCTCTCATTCTCTCTCTCTCAAATAAATAAATAAAATCTTTAAAAAAAAAAAAAAAAAGAAATATAACAACAATGTGAGCTAGGAAACACAGCTATACGTTCATCCTGTAGGTGGGGAGACCGGCTCAGAGGTGTTAAATCAGACTGTCCAGGAGAAATATAATACGAGCTACATAAGTACTTTTAAATTTCCTAGTGGCCACATAAAAAAAGGTAAAGAGAAGCAGCTAAGATTCATTTTTGTAAAATACTCTGTGTAACCCAGCATACCTAAAATAGTCTCATTTTAACATGTAACCAACACTTTGAAATTATTTTTTTAAGATTTTCTTTTTAAGTCATCTCACACCAACATAGGGCTCAAACTCTCAACCCCAAGGTCAAGAGTTGCATGACCCACTGACTGAGCCAGCCAGGCGCCCCTGAAATTATTAATGAGGCCTTTTCTATTCTTTTTTTTCACACTAAGTCTTGGACTTCCAGGGTGTATCTTACACTTCCGACAAATCTCAATTCAGAGTAGTCACATTCCAGGTGTCCAGTAGCCTCATGTGGCCCATGGCTGCGGTACCAGGTGACACAGGGTTAAATGGTTAAACACTTTGTCTCAGATCACACCAAAGGTAAAGGAGAGAGGAAGCTGGAGGGATGGCTTTCCCATCCCTGATCCCCTGTCCTGTTCACGCATCACCTGCCTCTTGATTGCTCCTTCTTGACAGGAGGAATTGTTCTGTGGCCCTGAGGGGTGTGAGCTCTGGCAAAGATTAGAAATTCAAAACCTGCTTTAAGTAGCTGTGAAGCCTTGAGCAAGTTACCTGCCTGTGCTCTGGTTTCTACCTGCGCCAGTGGGGTGATAAGGATGAGGCCCATCTCATGAGGTCAACGCAAGGAGTGGTCATCTTATTAAAAAATTAGTTCAGGCGGGCACCTGCCACATTTGAGCCCTCAGTGAATATTCAAGGGGATCTTCTTTTAAAGGAGTCCCTCCTATGCTTTCAAGGCTCATCTGCTACAGGAAGCTTGGGAGGCATGTGGGTTGGCTATGTTCTTTTTAAATCAGCCCAATTTCCATGAGCTTGCAGTTCCCAAGGCCGGGAGGTGGCATCAAGTTTGCTGCTGGAATGTTACTTGGTCTGAGGGTTTGGAGTTTCCAGTGGAGCCGGATAAGGACACGGCCACTCTGAGAGATCTTCCCTCAGCAAATACCGGTGGCCCCCCTGGGTGCCAGCGCTGTGTGAGGCACCGTGGGGATGCAGGCAGGCTGCCGCATGGCATCCCCCTTGGGCGTGGCACAATGCCATGCTGACGTCTTGTTGCCCGTGGTGCCCCCGATTTATCATCTCTGTGCTCTTGCTCCTGGGCTTTTCCTCTGCGGGGTTCCTTCCTCTCCCCTCATTTCCCACTTGTCCAAACCTACCTCGAATGCCACCCCCTGAGCACCCTTCCTGGACTCTTGCCTCAGCCTCCCTCCTTGCCTCCAAAACCTGGAGGCAGATACTCCCTCCTTTCATGTTCCTGTGGTGCTGTCTGCACCTGCCAGAGGCCCTTGTTACCTGTCTTCCGGATCCTTCTGTCCTGAGGGGGCTGCCCTCGCACACTAGCACCCCCTGAAGTCCCAGGCCAACTCCGATTTACCACCACAGTCTCCCAGCGTCTGCGGCTCAGCTGGTACTCAGGGACTAGAGCAATGAGACAGCAAATGGGCGCAGTTAATCGTATCCCAGTGTAACGGAAAGAACAGACACTGTGTCTTCTTCTGCAAACTCTCAGCAGAACAGATGTCCAGTGCTGGGCTGACTGAGAATCATCCAAGGAACCTGTTTGAAAACACACATTCCTAGGCTCCATCCCCCAGGGACTGCTTCATAGGTCTGGGGTAGGGCCCAGCAAGCTGTGTTTTGTCTTCTCTCTAAGAGATTCCACAGCGCAGACAGGCTGGGAGGGACCTGATTCAGAGCATGTAACCGTGGGAGGACCAGAGAGGCATGGCCAACGCAGCTGCAAGGCACGCACATTCCTGTGATTTCCTCTCACAAGTAACGGTTGAAAGGCGCTTTGGATCGGTTTGGTTAAAATGTAGCATTTAAGAAGGGAGGTTATGGCCAAGATAGAAGACAGCCTGGGCCCTCCCTTGGAAGGGCCTCGGAGTCCCCGCGAGACATGTGGGCTGTGCTCACAGGGCATCGTGCAGCACCATCCCCGGGGGAACAACAGCGTCGGCTCACACCCAGAGCACGCTGCCAGGGCGTTTGGTCTTCACACCGCACTCTTCTTCCCTGACAGGTCTCCCGTGATGGCCGGTGGACTGTTCGCTGTGGATCGGAAATGGTTCTGGGAGCTGGGCGGGTACGACCCAGGCCTGGAGATCTGGGGAGGGGAGCAGTATGAAATCTCATTCAAGGTGAGCCAGCTTTTTGGAAGCCCCCTTCTCCTTGCCACACCCGCCTTGGCACCTGTCCTGAGGGTTCTGCAGCTCCTGTTGCTCAGGTGAAGAAGTCAGGGGCTGTGGGCCACTCCTTGTGGTGCGTGATAGTGGACGTGGGGTGTCTCCTCAGGCTGCTCAAGCCTGGCCTTAACCACAGCTCTTACATCATCCACTTCTTAGGGCGGCCGAGTTAGAATAAGACAGGTCTCACTTCCAGTCAAGATGGTGCCGTGTCTCCCGGTGAGATGCGCGGCAGACCAGCAGCGGGGAAGAGAAACCAGGACAAGGAGGGTACACAGGCCTAGGGGAATGCTGTGCTCTGGGGACGGCCCCCGGCCTCCCAGATTCCGAGGTAGCCTGAGTGCTTCCTGGCCACCCCTCTCCGGCTTTCCTTTTTGTATCCACCACTGCTGGAGTTTGCCATAGAGACCAGTGGTCAGGAACTCAAGTTGCGGACTCAGAAAAGTGGGGGTTCAAATCCCAACTCCACTTTTCAGGAGCTTGGTGATTTGGGGCAAGTTTGATTGGCTTTCTCTCCTCATCTGAGGTGAGATGGCAATGATACTACCTACCTTACAGAGCTCTTGTGAAGATTGAATGAGGTAATAGAAGTGCTTAACATGCAACCTGGGCACACAACCAGCAATTAAGAATTGGTAAAATTTATTAAAGATCCAGTGAAGGGGCGCCTGGGTGGCTCAGTTGGTTAAGCGTCCAACCGTTGGTTTCAGCTCAGGTCATGATCTCAGTGTCCAGCGATCGAGCCCCGCATCTGGCTCTGTGCTCAGCAGCGAGTCTGCTTGAGATTCTTTCCCCCTCCCTCCCCTCACCCCCTCCCCTTCTGCTCCTCCCCCTGCTCCTTTGCATGGGGCAGGCACGCGTACTCGCTATAAAATAAATAAACAAAAAAATCTTTAAAATAAAAAAGATCCAGTGAATAAATATTTACACCAACCCATGTGCTATAGAAGCTTCGACAATGGTAGTAGGGAAATGGTGGTTACTAGTTAGCCACCCAAACTTCTGGGGCCACTTTCTCCCCTTCAGTTGTGGGATTCCATATTGAGTCAGGTGAAGAAGAGAGGCTTGGTCCCTCTGAGGGGAGGTGGGCCAGGGCCTGCTTCTGACATCCCCGGGGCCCCTGGGAGGGCATACCCCCGCCCACGAGGGATGGCCAGTGGCACATTGCTGGGAATACACAACCCTGATGCGCCCCCCCCCTCCCAAATTGGGCACCAACTTTTTATGCAAGAGACCATTGTCTCACACAGTGATTGAGCCTGGGGTCACATCCCATCTCTGCCACTTCTGACCAGCTACATGATCTTGGATAAGGAAGGCTCACCTCACTGAGCCTCAGTTTCTGCTTCCACAAAATGGGCTTAATGATACTTGAATCCTCACAGGGTCACGCAGAGGATTAAATGCGACCGTGCGGGTTGGGTGCTCCTTAACAACATCCCAAAGGTTGTTTTCATTCTCGACATCATTGTTGTCCCCTTGTGCACCACTGGTTGAGCCCTTCAGAACCAGGGAACATAAACCCTTGATTAGCAAGAAAACACAACCTGGCATTCTGCCACAACACTATTTTGGTTTGAAGGGCCATCTGTGTCTGTTTTAGCTCCGGACTTCTGAAGCTGTCTCCCATAAGGGGACTGGCCCCTGAGCTAACCCTCATGTCCAGGAGTGATACTCGACGTATTTAAGGGCAATGAGGACACAGGCACCAACCAGTCAGAGCGGACGCCAGCTGCAGACAAGTCTGTATCCCCTCTGAGGTGCAATAGCTGGATTTCAGCCCTACTCGGAGCTGACGGGACACTGTGCCAAGCCCTTCACATGTGTTGGTTTGTTCAGTCCTCCCAGCATCCCTAGCAGAGTGATGTCATCATTATACCCATTTCGCAGGGAGGCCAGTGGGGCTCAGACCAAAGCCCCACACAGGTGGAGTAATGGCACCAGGACCTGGCCCCAGGTCCTGGCTGCAGAGCCCGCACTCTGACCTGCCAATGTTTCCTAGACTTCTGTAGGGACAGGAGAGGGAGAGAGGGAGAGAAGACTCGTGAGAGGAAAACGAGCCTGAGAAGCTGGCTGCAGTCTTTCCCCCTTTCTTCGATTTTTGCACCCTCCTGGGGTTATTCTTAATTTACTGGGATATTCTATAGCCTCTCAGTGAAGTGAATTCATGACAGTCTAAGTGAGAAATAGCAAATAGGTTTCCTCTCGCAGCCAACTCTGATCTGCTCAGGGATAGGGGCTACCCAGCACTGTGTTGCTATGCATTCTGAAGCTGCATCCAAGCTAATGAGAAAAAGTGGTGATTGATTAGTGATGTCTGCCACGGGTGCAGGTGTGGCAAGTGATGGCACATATGTCATTTATTTCATATCCGTAGCCCATGCAATCTCATTTTCCAAATGTCACATCCTTATGGGTACAGTGAAAGCACACACAGGGGATCGAAAGAGTTGTAACGTCACACTTCGTCAATCCAGCAGTCAAACAAACTTGATTTACAGAGTTTTCTACCAAGTGTGTACCCAGAAATGGGCACACCTGTGTTCTGAGTGCTCACCAGAATGGAAACTTCAGGAGGGCAGGAATGTCTGTGTGTTTCACTCACCGCTGTATCCCAGGTACCTAAAGGATTGCCTGACATGGAGGAGGCACTGAATAAATATGGGCTGGTGTGTCACTGGCCAGAAACCAGCCTCCATGGTCAAGAAGTCCCCTTTCAGAGACGCCCTCTCTAGAGAATAGTGAATGGAGAAGGCTTTGCACAAAGGAATTCCTAAACCCAAAATGATTTCATTCTGTGTATTTCAAAGACCCATCGAATGATGCTCATCAGGCAATTACAGCAGAACAAATGGCATTTTTCTCCACACAGTTTGTTTACAAAAGACTTGGTAATGAAGCCATATTGGAAGTCTCTCACCCGGGAGGGGGAAGGAGGCTGGCCCCTGTTTCATTTGATCCAATTACTGTCCTTCACTCCCAAGGGGAAAGGGTTCTATGTAATGAGGGGGCTCCCAGGTCTGGAAGGGAGACTTCCCTCCCCCAGTTTTCACTCTCCTGGCTTGGAGAGCGTGAGTTCCCCGAGCCCATGACAGCTCATCTGCCAGTGCTTTGTCTCCCCAGCCCCCGCGGAAGGCCTGCTCACGGTGCTAAAGGGACAGGAAAGCCCATCTATCTGCTAGAGACGCCTCCCTTCAGTGTTTCATTTCAGTGTTCCATTTCAGCCAGAGGGGAGCATTTTGAAAGGGCCATGTTCCCTCTGCTTCATCTCTGCTGAGACCCTTTTTCTTCTTGGTGACAGAGAAAAGAGACTGGTCTGAAAGGCTCGAGTGTATTTTCAGAAATTAAGATAAATTGATACGTGCCATCAGGACTGATGAATTAATACTTTGGCTCCAATTCCAGAGTAGGCCATCTATCCTGATGGGAAAACCCTAGAAGAGGTATTCTGAAGGTTCTGAAATTTCTGGAAGAGTCACTGATTTTTTTTTTTTTTCCCTCTTTCTTTCTCTCTGTCTCAGTCAGGAGAGATTTTGTTTCCACAATCACATTACCAAAGTTCTCCGGGGTGGCAGTTAGAATCTTCCCAGTTCTAGTGGCTGGTTAAATCTTGAACTCCGTCGCCTGCCTGTACCTGCCTCCATGAGCTGACCCCTGCTCGTCTCTCCACTGCCCCTCAACCCCCCCCCCCCCCCCCCCCCCCCCCCCCCGCCAATCCTCTCGCCCCATTGCATTAGTCTGCCCTCTTGGTTACAGATGACCCAAATCCTAGTCAATCTGATTTAAGTGAAAAATCAGAATCAGTTGGCTCACACAGTTGAAATTCCGGGGCAGACCTTTTAGGCTTGGCTGGATCCAGGGACTAACCCATCTCCTCTGGTCTCCATCTCTCTCAGTCCCTTGACTCTGCTTTCACCCAGGTTGGCTTCCTGCTCAGGGCAGGCTTTCTCTTGTGGAAATACTCAGCATCCCACTGGAAAGAGAGTTCGTCTTTCCCATCATTCCTGTAGAAGTCCCCAAGTTGAGTCTCACTGACCTGCTGCTTCCTTGCCCATCCTGGAGACAGGAAAGTGGGGTTGGGCCGGTTCCCCAAAGGAAAGTCCAGGCACTGTATCTAGAAGGAGAATGGATGTGGGGCAGAGCAAACCACAGATATCCACGCAGACGTGTGTGCACAGCCATATGGAACTGTTCTCAAGCCCTAGGTTCATGTATCAGGTCATCTTTGGAAGCACACACTGTTCACTCTTCTTAAAATGCCTTTCCTTAGTCTGGCCGGCCCACATTCAGCTTTACCTGAGCTCCCTGTGCTAGGTAGGGTCCATCCCAACACCACTCCTGGCTTGGCTCCAGATTCCTCATGTTGACATGACCCAAGGGGTGGCCTGTCTCTTCCCCACTGGACTGTGAACTCCCTGGAAGCTAACTCTAGACCCAGTGTTTGGCCCATAGTAGGTGTTTTAAATAACTTAGTGGCATCAGTTCCTATCTGATAAAACTTCCTTCGCCCTGCCCTTCCCAGACTTACATCACCATCTTTGGGTAACGGTGGTGTGGTGGGAAGTGTACTCAGCAAGAAGGCAGGGTATTGGCTTCTCATCTTGGCTCTCCATCCATACATTTGAGGGCCCTAGACCAATCACTTGACCTCTCTGGCCCTCACATCCCAGACAATGCTGTTACAACTTTTCTTCCTATCCCACAAGATAGAATCAAATAAGATGCCATGGGGAAAGCCCTTTGACTTACACAGGTGCGAGGGTGGTTTGGATTAGAGGTGGTAGCAGTAGGACGAGCCAGAAGGAGAACTGCACCGTGTCCCCAAGAGGCCAAGGTTAGGATATCTTCCAACTCTGAGATCCAGGAGAGAGAAAGTATCCACAGGACAATATGGATGAGCTTGCATGAGAAAGGTGGGCTTTGCGACAGTGTAAGTGGATAACTCTTGTTAATAGCAATTCGGCAAAATCTGTTCCATGCCAAAGCAAGCACATTCTTTGACCTAAAATTCCACACCCAGGAGTTTATCCAAGAGAGACAGCTGCAAGGATGAGCAAAGATTTAGGTAGAAGCTATTTATTGAGGGCTTACTTACAACAGGGAAAGATTGAAAATGACCCAAATGTACATCCTGCGGGTATAAATAAGTTAGAACGGGGCACCTGGGTGGCTCAGTCAGTTGAGCGGCTGCCTTTGGCTCAGGTCATGATCCCAGGTTCCTGGGATCGAGCCCCGCGTCAGGCTCCCTGCTCAATGGAGAGTCTGCTTCTCCCTCTCTCTCTGCCTACTTGTGCTCTCTCTCTATCTCTCTGTCAAATAAATAAATAAAATCTTTAAAAATAAATAAATAAATAAGTTAGAACACATCTAAACAATGGCATATTATATCTAAAAAAAGTTAGATGCCTCCAAAATCAAGTTTAAACAGAAGTGAAAAATAGTATATATGTAATATGATCTCGTGTTTAATGTTTAAAAATATGATGAAGGCAAACCAGCAACCAAAAAGCCTGAGACTCTCCTCACGCCAGCTAACGTTTCCTGGGCCCGCACACTAGAAATGTGTGGGGCTCTGTGCGCGGCGCTGTTCCCACGTTGTCATTTAGCCTTCATGATGCACCCAAGGAGGTGCTCTGATTATCTCCTTTTGTAGATAAGGATACTGAGGCTCAGGTTAAGTCACTTCCACGGAATCACACAGCTGCAACGGGGATGTCAGCCCTGCTTGTCGGACTCAGACAGCATGGCTCTGACCCACAGCACCAGCAAGGCTTCCTGTCCCTCGAGGCAGCGGGGTGGGAGGGCCCCAGATGCGGCCGTCCCCTTCCACTAATGTGTTTCTGTAACAGTGAATATGTTCATCATAAGTACATATCACTTCTATAGTCAGGAAAAAATTAAGATTTTTTTTTTTTTAACTAAGAAGGAAAAAATGTTGGTTTTCAGCCCTCTCAGTGCGCCCTCACCATACACATCCCAATGCTGTGTTTGGGCCATTTGCAAGTTCAGGGATGAGGGCCCCCCTCCCCAAGGCAGGCCTCCAGAAAAGGCAGTGGCAGGAGGAGACCCCAGGGAAGGACTGAGTGCAGAGACAACAGCCCCTGCCCTCTGAGGGAAAGACAGTGCCAGCCTGAGGCTCCCCTGGGGCAGGCTCCTGTAAGCCGGGGACTAACAGGAGGCCACCTGAGGAGACGGGCGACAGCCTTGTTGGAGAGGGAAACCCAGCACATAAGAGTAGAGGCTGGAGGTGTCAGGGGGCCTGGGTTTGCTTTGTCTGATACAGCTGCCAAAGCCCAAGCCAGTCCCAGGCTGCAGATTTGGGGCAGATTTTAAAAAAGAAAATGCTCAGGTTTTCCTTCTGTAAAACTCACAGCAGCATCAGGAGAATTAAATGGAAGAGTGTGGAAAGAAGGTAGGAGCGCCCCCAGACACCGGTTACAGGTGATGTTGTGACCTGACACCTTTAGTGCGTCTGGTGACTGGGCCAGGGTCCCTTGGCTAGATCCCAGATGTCCTGATGCTAAACAGCCCCATGCTCGTCTCGTTCCTCACAGTAGGAGAGGTGGAGGAAAGGGCGGCCCTGCCTAGAGAGAGGCCACTGTTAGAGGCAGGGCCCGGAAGTCCGGACCAGCCCCAAGGGGAGTTAAGGTGCCGCACAGGAGAGAGAAATGATTTCCGGAGACCAGCCCAAGAGGCAGAAGGCGATCCAGGACCGCCATCTAAGCACCTGCATGCCAACGCTTTTCCCCATCTCTCTAGACCCTCCCGCTTCCAGCCCCTCCGACTCAGACTAGCTGCGGTGTCGCTGCTGGGCCCCTGGTGCTAGCGCCTTCCCTCGCTGGGTTATCCAAGGATGCCAGGAACTTGCTCTGCTGCGTGCAGCATCCCCTACCCCCGCTGGCTACAGGTGCCCAGCCTTTCCAAGAGCCGCCTGCTAGGAGCAGGGAAGGCATTCTGCTTGTTACGCTCTGAGCAAGCCCTTTGAAATTCCATGAACATCTCTGCAGGAGCCTGTGTCTCCCACATTCCTCCAGGAAGGTGGCTCAGAGGCCCAAGGGCCGTCTGTCATACATGGCTTCCCAGCCGGCACACACCTGTCTCTCCATGCCTCCTCAGTCTTTCATCACTAAAAAATGGCGAGAGCAACTTCTTCAGAGCTTTTCTGTAAGAACTAAATGGCCTGAAACATTTATCTGGCCTCGAGCCAGGCAAAAAGGAGGCATTCAATAAGTGGTAGCTGTTCCGATCAGAAGCCTCGTGTACAACATCACGGGATTAAGTACATGGCCCACAGAGTCAAACCCCCTGGGTTCTGGTGCAGGCGTGATCAGCTAGTCGCTGTGTGGCCTTGGGGAAGTGACCTAACCTCTCTGGACGTAACTTCATAGCTATCAGATGGGGATAGAATAATCCTTACTTCATAGTGTGGGTGTGAACATAATGTCAGTCGAACCGTGTTAAAACCTTAGCTCGGGGCTTGGCACATAATAAAT
Source organism: Mirounga leonina (assembly GCF_011800145.1). NCBI lineage: Eukaryota > Metazoa > Chordata > Mammalia > Carnivora > Phocidae > Mirounga > Mirounga leonina. The sequence goes on from NW_023270231.1 coordinate 943,590, forward strand.
GCTCGATAAACGGTGGCTGTCAATGTTGGCATTGTTGCTGCCGATGTGAATCGGGCTGCAGCCACAGGAAGACGGGAGTGGAAAGAGCTTTGAGGCTGACGAGACACAGGCCGAGGACCTCCGGTCCAGGCCCAGCTTTGGGGCAAACTCTCAGTGAGGCCTTGGATGGCTCCCTTGCCCTTTCTTTCTTTTTTTTTTTTAAGATTACTTATGTATTTATTTGAGAGAGAGAGAGAGAGCATGAGAGGGGGGAGGGTCAGAGGGAGAAGCAGACTCCCCGCCGAGCAGGGAGCCCGATGCGGGACTCGATCCAGGGACTCCAGGATCCCGACCCAAGCCGAAGGTAGTCGCCTAACCAACTGAGCCACCCAGGTGCCCCTCCCTTGCCCTTTCTGCTGAAGCTGTATCTTCTACCTACGAGGGCACTAACCCGATACTCACAGGGCTGTCTGTGAACTCGCTAGTACCATTATCCTGAGGGAGGCTGTATCCACAGCAGTATCCACAGCATCTGAGAACTTGTTAGAAATGCAAATTCTCAGGCTCCACCCCAGACCTGCTGAGTTAGACACCCTAAGGGTGGGGCCCGGCAGTCTGTATTTTAACCAGTTTTAGGCCATTCTGATGTTCCCAAGGGTGAAAACTGTGGCTGTGTTGAATACGTGGGGTCTCGTACAGAGAGAGTGCTCAGGCTTGGGCGTAGGACAGAGCAGACGGGGAGGCGGCTCGGCGGGTTGGCCAGTACGCCCCCAGCACCTTCACCCAGCTATGTCCTTGGGTCACTGAGTCCACCCTTGGCAGTGGGGTTCTATTCCATTTCTTTCGACAGGGTTTTAGAGCAAGGCTGACCAATGACTAGGCCATGTGTGAATGAATGAATGAATGAAACTAAGAAAGTTTGTATGGGCTGTGTTATTGATGGAAAGAAAAGCAAGGTGCCCCACAGAGCAGAAAAGTGAATGGACGGCCGCAGGTTCCCAGCAGCATCCACAACCTGAGTGCAGGGGTGTGGAGAGGGCCAGAAATGACCGAGAGTGGAGGAACAGGTGGTGGAGAGCCTTGTGTACAAGCCAGGGTGCCTGTTCTGCAGACAAGACAGGTGCTGATAGGGTGCGTGGCAGAAGAGGTCTCAGAGCTGCCTGGTTCTGGGGGACCCAACCCCGGATTCCACCCTGGGCTCTGCCATTTATGAGCGGAGGGACCCTGGGGAAGGCAGTTAGTTGGTCTCTTGGTCTTGCCAGGCCTTGGGTTCCTCACGTGTAGAAGGTCTGATAGCACCTCCCTCACTGGGTGGTTATGAGAGTGCTCTATTCAAAGTATGAGTCAAACCTCAGGGACCCTGCCTCTTGACTGAATTTGTTTATTAGTTTAAGAAACAAAACCCTAATGTAAGGCAACCACCCCCCCATTTTTTTGGCCAACTTGTCTATAAAAACCTAAGGAAATGGTTGAATTAGTCAAATAATTTATTAATTTAGACACACATATGCTTAAAACTCTATTATATAAAATTAGAATAAAAAAATATTAACTTAGAAGTAAATTCAAATGGTTTTTAAAAATCAAGTAAAACTTTTTTTCCTACTCTTTACCAGCTGCATCCAGTAACCATTATCAGCATCTAAAACTAGCATGACTAAGGTCCTTTCATGCTGGTAAGACTCCCTGAAAGAGCATCTTGTTGTTTAAAACAAACTAATATATTCAAAACAACATGAGCCTCGGAAAACATGGATGTCACACCATTTCTTCTTTTCTGAGGGGAAGTACCCTCAGCTGCCATGCGCCCACATAGCACCGTACACATTGCTCACAGCCCTCACTGCTTTGGGATTACCTCATTTCAGCCTCATCACAACCCCAGGAGGCAAATACAAGAATTCATCCCATTTTGCAGACGGGGTGACTGAGGCTTTGAGACTCCCAAAGCTTGCTTAAGAACCTGGATTAGACCTCAGTCCTTACTCCAGACCATGCTCCTAACAGCAACCCCGGGTACCTTCTGAGCACACAGACAATGCAGAAGAACTGGTGGTAATTATTATTATTTACCCCAAGTGCAACTAAATAGGGTTTGAACTCCACAGGGGTCCTCGACCCAGGTGCCAAAAGCAGAAGCTGTGGCTGGCTGTCACCTTCTCCCGGCTGTCGGCAGTTGGACGACCGCCCAGGCTCGGTGGCACCCAGGCAGTCGTGTCCTCGACAGAGGGAGGCTCCCCCAACAGGACAGGCCCTTCTCCCACGCGCTCTCTGGGCCCCCGTGTGTCTTCCTGATGCACATCACCACTTGTTTCTTTCCCCCTCAGTTTAGGAGATAAGAGCAAGTAATTGTCTTTTATAGACACTGTAATGAAGCCTGTCATCACACAAAAGAAGTTTGCTAATAAAATAAATCAAAGCAGCAATGAAAATGAATGGGGAGCAAGCTTTTGCAATTAGATTTGTACTTGTCTAGTGGCATGGTGCTTCCACGAGAAGTGAGAAGGCTGTTCTGCAGGGGAGAGAGGCACCAAGAAACAAGCTGATGGGGTGGTGGAGGGGGTTGCACACTCCTCGTGGTAGAGCCGGCAGCCGTGTCCCCCGTGGGTGTGGAGGCCGGCGAGGGGCTGCACAGGGAGGGAGGGAAGGAAGCCGACGGCAGAGAGGGGTTGCAAATACCTCATCTCAGTGGTCGCTGTGTGTCCGCATCCAACTAGGAGGGGGTCCCAGCCCCATGTAGTCTGGCTGCTGCTGGCTGCGCCCCACCCCTTCTCTTTGCCACCAGCTGGAGTCTGCTGCCAGTGTGTTACCTGGGGGAGAGGCGAGCACCCTGGGGCTGCCGGGCCCCCAGTGGTGCCCCATGCCTGTGCCAGCCCCACCTGGCCCTGTCATTCCCGTCAGCTGCAGGTTCTGCCACCAAGTCAGAAAAACCACTTCATGTCTCTGAGCCTCAGTTTCTCCATTTCAGAAATCGGGCCATAGGATAAAAACCATGATGGTGTTGGGCAAAGGGGCAGATGCTGTATCATTTCAAGCTGGTGGTGTTTCCCGTTCTTTTGCAAACAGAAATGACGAACGTGGTCAAGTCTGCTATGGCCAGGCATCAAGCTAAGTGCTTTTCATGATTGTCTCATGCCACGTGAGCGGCCTTGCGAGGTAGCGGTGAGCCGTCATGCCCAGGTCACAGGAGACTGCGGCTCCCGGGGTGAGGGCCTCGTAGCCACACGGCCGCACGAGGCGGCGTTGGGAATGGGGGGCTGTGCTCAGAGCCCCCGTGCCATGGCTGTCCTGGGTCTCGAGGGCAGCTGCCTCGGCTGTGAAGGCAGGCGGGAGAGGGCCCTAACGGTACACAGACGGGGGACCAGGGCCGTGAGCAGGACCACGGGACCTGGGATCAAGAGCACCTCTGGCCACACCCCACCCCGGGGCGAGTCAGGACCCCGTTCTGTGCCTCCAGCTTTTGTCCTGTTCCTGGTGGGAGAGTCCCCTCCAGTCTTGGGATCCTGCCACATAACCAGCGAGCACCACAGAGGTGCTGACCGCTTGGAAGATGCTAGAGGGACTTATGAAGAGTTGGGTGCGCCCTGCACTGGGCCCTTTCCAGGCTGTTCAGGTGCTCCCAGAGGACTCGGGAGTTGGCAGCAGCTTCAGCTGAATAGGGATCTGTGAGTCTGAAGGCAGTTCCCATTCTGAGTCGGCTGTCACTGGATCATGTTCAGGGCAGGGAGGCTGAGGAGTAAACCCGTCATCCCAAACCAGGACTCCTGGGCTCCGGACGTCCTGGAAGTCTGAGGATATTTTGGATGCCTCAAACCTCTCAGCAGATCAAGGACATCCTGGTCCTTCAGGAACCTTCAGGCTGATGGCCAGCGTGGTCAGGGCCAAAGAAACCAGAGGTCACAGCAAAGAGAAGGATTTGGAGATTGATTGTTGTCTACATAAAGGAAGGTTCCCTGCCAGGCAGAGCTGTAGACGCATCCTCGTTAGCTAATGCGAGCTTAATATGGAGTCCGGGGAGCTGGACGCCGGCCTAGTCAACTGCCCAGGAGACAGTCAAAAATAGAGCGGGGTAAGGTATCTCCCGCCTGCTCAGCGCCACTCTCCCTTCCGAAAGGCAGGGGCAGCCCAGCGCCGAGCTGGGCAATATCCGCCAGACAAAAGCATCACTTCCACATCAGTCATTTTGTATAAAGGAAGAGTTATTGTTATGGGATGCTGGCGCCTGATCAATATCTCCTGCTTTGAAAATAAACTTCTTGGCTTGGCCTTGACATTAATCTACCATCAGGAGCCCATTATCTCAAGACCAATGTTCTGTTCTATTGACTTGCTCAGTTTTTTTTTCTCCCCCAAGATCAGACTATAATTGCATTTCTCCAGGCAGCACTTCGACTAATTGCTGCCCCATGCATACATATCCCCTTGCAGGAACCCTGGGTGCAGTACATCCGGGGTGGTTGGAGACAGTGGCTGCGGAGGGTAATGAGGGACTGAGGATGCCCAGGTGCATGAGGTGGAAAAGCAGCCCTTCTAGAGCCTGTGAAATAATTAAGACAGGAAGCCAGATCCCCACTATGCCATTGAGCCGTACAAGCTGAAAAATACTCTTTTGCACAGAAACAGGGTTGCAGATGTTCCCACTCCTGCTCCTCATTCATAAACAAGGGAACAGGGGAATGACATTAATAATAATGCCCCGAGGGGCGCCTGGAGGGCTCAGTCGGTTGAGTAACCGACTCTTGATCTCAGGTCTTGAGCTCAGGGTCATGAGTTCAAGCCCTGCATTGGGCTCCGCACTGGGCGTGGAGCCCATTTTAAATAAATATATATATGTAACGTCCCAAGTACAGTTGAGTCCTACCATCACCACAGCGTCCACAAAACCGAAGCATGACTGCCTCTATCTGCAAGAGCCTCCCAGGCCCTCCCTGCGCCCTAGCCCATTCTGCACCCCACAGGCAGAGTCATCTTGGTAAAATAGAAATTGGATTATATTGTCACCCTCACTAAACACTTTTGCTGAAGACTCCTTGTTTTGCACTGTGAGACCCTCATGATTGTCCCTGCTCACCTCTCTGATCTCCCCTCCAATCTCTGCTTCTGCTCCAGGCCTCTGGCTTTCTCTGTTCAGTGATTAAGCCAAGCCTCGCCCTACCCCAGGGCCTTTTCACTTGCTCCTCTCTCCACCTGTTCTCTCACCCCTCGGATCTTTATGTTACTTTTACCTTCTCATTATTTAAGTCTCGTGTCTAATATTCCCTTCGAAGTGAGGATTTCCCTGACCAGTATAACGGAACCTCTCATAGATCCATAGATCCATACAGTGAGTCTGGCCTTGCTTTGGCTCCCTTATAGCACACATCACTATCTGAAACTGCCTTTGTGTTAGTTATCTACCGCCACAGGAAAAGAACACCGCATACCTCCCATATCCCCTCCTAAAGCCGCAGTGAAAGTATGGCAAGGTTTGTGTGGCTCAGGCAGTTAGTAGAGGCTTAGCTGGACAGGTCTGCTCGGGTCTGTCACGAGGCTGCAGTCAAGGTGTCGGCCAGGACCACCGGCATGTGAGGTATAGACTGGGATTGGAGGATCCCTTTCTCAGAGGCTCGCTCACCTGGCTGGCCCGTTCACACCATAAGCAGGAGGCCTCAGCTCCTCACCACCCGACCTCTCCACAGAGCTGCCTGATGACCTCACGGCATGGCAGCTGGGGGCCCCAAAGCAAGTGGTCCCGAAGGAAGGCAGAAGCCACGGTGTCTTTTATGACCTTCATTTCTGCACTTTTCTGTTGGTTACACGGGTCTGTCCTCACAGGACACATTTGGGAGGGAACTGCCTAAAGGTGCAAATACCAGAAGGCAAGGCTCACTGGGGGCCATCCTGGAGCTGGGCACCATAGTCACCGTCCATGAGAGCAAGGGCTTTGGCAGACTCACCACTGTATGTGCCCAGCACAATGCTTAGCATGTAGCGGATACTCCATACATATTAGTCAAATGTCTGAATGAATCATTGTGGCGCATGTCACTGCTGTGACCGTGTGCCAAGCCTTGTGCTAAGTAAGCGCCTCACATATGATATCTCATCCCCGAGGCCCGCTTCATGTAATCCTCCACAGATGAGGAAACTGAGTCTCAGAGAAGTTAAGTACCTTGATCAAAGTCACAAACCTGGTAAGTGGCTGAGCTAGGATTTGAAGTCAGGACTGCTGAGGAGGGTCCGTTTACCCTGGGCTCCGCAGTGGGTGTGAGTCAGCATACTTAGGAAGAATTCCCAAATTGCCATCAGACCAACATGCATCAAGCTCAGGAGCTCTTTGTAATGCCAGCTCTGTAGGGAAACACGAGGAGAAACTTGGGATTCCCCTCCGCAGTGACAGCAGCTGCGGGGCTTAGGGAGCCAGACTGCAGAGAAGTCGGGGCAGGGAGGCTGCTGTCTCTGCTCAGGGTGACCCAGCAGGGGGCTTAGAGATCTCGGAGGAAACTCCAGAACCTGAGGCCACAGTCAGTAAATATACAGAGCCTGTGTGCCATCTCTTCCCCTCTCATACCTGTGGCAGACATCACTAAGCAATCCCCGCGGTCCTTCCCACTGAGCCCCCATTGCCACCTTAGAATTCTCAACACAGCTGTCCGCACACTTGCACTTGCTCAGCTGGAGTCAGCTGAAGCGGGGTTTAAATTCTGGCTCTGCCACTCACTAACCCTGCGACCTTAGACAAGCCTCTTAGCTTCTCTGAGCCTTGGTTTCTTCTGTAAAGTGGAGCTCCGTTACTACCCGCTTTATAGGGTTTCTGATGAGGTTTACATGCGGTTGTGCGTGGGGAGCTTGTCCCATAGCGTTTGGCAACGAGAAAGCCCTCAACGCTGTCAGCTATTTAAAACCACTGCTGGTACTACCGTGGTTTCCTCCTCGCTCTGTGAATGGGGGCTTTAGCAGACAATCCAAGCTGATGCTTTCAGTGAATGCATGGAAGGAGGCGACGATGACCTTTGGGGGCAATGGTGAATGAGAGACAGAAATATCATCTTCTCTCTCCCTTCCCGCCCTGCAGGTGTGGATGTGTGGGGGCCGCATGGAGGACATCCCCTGCTCCAGGGTGGGCCATATCTACCGGAAGTATGTACCCTACAAGGTTCCCGCGGGAGTCAGCCTGGCCCGGGTAAGGTGGTGCCTCCCCTGGATGGGGAGGCGGGAGGGGGCTGGGCCCATCAGCACAACAGAGACCTCCCGAGATACCTGGGACTCCAAGCCAAGTGACTCAGGTGTGAGGATGTGCGTGCCACCACTCCCCCCAACTCTCTAGGTGAAATCCAATTTAAAATAACTTACTTAAAGCCCTGCTTAACCACCCATTCCTTGTGACCTTAAGAGCCTTAACTCCTCTGAGCCTGTGTTTCCTCTTTTGTTCAAAGGAAGCTAATTTTTCACAACTCTTAGCATTGCCAGAGAATTAAGGAGATGGCACAGTTTCCCCAAGTGACAGACAAGATGATTTTAGGTGCCAGACATAGGAACATTTTTATTTACATGTGTTTAAATTAATGTGCATTAGAAATTAATATGTATTAGTGTAGCTAACTTGTGATTTTCCAGATCTGATTACTTAGGATAAAGCTGAAGTAGGTGCAAAGTTAGACCAGGAGTGATTTAAAGAAACCTGTTAGATAAATATTAATACAGGTGGAGTGGTGTGTTGGGGAAAGCCTGAGGCAAGGCGCTTAAAAGTTCCTGGCAGGAGGGTGGCTAATAAATGTCAGTGTCTTTCTCTTACCGCCCCCCCCCACTCCCTCCCCCACTTTCACTGCCAAAAATTCTGTGTCAAACTATTTCATTACCTTAAGATGGTTTGTATTAATCATTGCTTGAATTAAATTGGCCACTGGCTACACATAGAACTCTGTTAGCCAGAGGCTTGTTTTGGGGTTGGTTTTGTTTTTTGTATTAATGATCTTCCCCTAAACCTTAAATTTTAAAATATTAAGTGTCTTGAGGAAGAAAAAAAAATCAAGGTGACCACAAGAGAAAAATGGGGCGGGGGGAGGGCCCCAGAAGGTAAAGAGGGCCGCAGAGAGGTTTGTGGGAAGCTGGAAAGGTAACCAGGTAACCGGCACAGCTGTGCCTGGTGGAGACCCCTCCCGACAGAGACACTCCGTGGGAGCCTGTTTGGCATCAGTCCAGACAGCCTCCTTCGGCCCTGCCGCCGCCTTCCCCTCCCATATCACCCGACAGTGGATGCCGTGCAGAACTGTAGGCCCGGGGTCACGAAGAGCCCCGGTCCTGCAAGTTACGCAGAAGACTGGGCGGCTCCACCAGGCAGCGGGAGCCCGGGCTCCATCCGTGGGTGGGAGCTGAGCTCCGGAGGCGGCCGGGGCTGCTTTGGGCCCCGCGTTGAAGAAAAAGAGAGCCAGCAGTGCCCTCTAGTGGTAGAAGATTACAATGACAGCCAGGCACCGGCGCTCGGCGCTTCGGACAGCCCATCCGACGCGGGGGCGCGGCCGGTTCTAGACTCAGCAAGTGAGGTAGGAATCAGGTTTCTTCTGAGATCCTGTTGGCAAGCCCCGAGAAAGACGCCAGACACGAAGACAGTGCAAAGTCGCTCAGTAAGCCCAAGAGCGCGCGCGACTCTCAACTACTGGGAGTGGTGGGACCGTGGGGACACCTCTGACCCCTCAGCAGGATCGTTTCCAAAGCAGCCTTTTCTTCTCTGGTCATTTATAAGACCCACCTGGTTAAAAGGCACCACGACCTCCTGTTTATTGAACCACAGATGAATTCAATGGATAATAGCTAACTGTAGTAACACATAAAAACTTCCTGTGAGCTAGACTTCATGCAAAGCATCTTACATATCTATCGAACTTAATTCTCCTATGCTTTTAATTCCCGTCTGAGAGATGAGGAAAGTGAAATGTGGAGACATTAACTAACTAGAATTCAAACCCGCTTAGGTCTGACCAGTGCCTGGCACAGAGCAATTGTCCCTTAAACAGTGGTTGCTGTTGTTAGTGTTAATGTCACCATCTGTTAACAAGACTGGGAAGTTTATTTCAATGTCTTCTCTCAATTCCGTGTTTAAACATTTTAACTTCTTTTTCAACTCTCAGTATCTTATCAGTCTCCTGGTGACTTTAAACCAGTTAACAATCAGAGGGGCACCCCACGTAGGTTTACAGGACCACAAAGATGCCTGAATCAAGCTCCCCTGAATTTTTATCATGGTATCTAACTACTCTCATTGAGTTGCAGATCATATTGTAAATGTTTGCTTCTTGTTTTAACAGCCAAATTCTTCTAGAGCATTATCTCCTAGAAGATCATTTTGATAGATTTGAGAAGAGGTTGTCTAAAAGTCCTAAAAGAGCCACATAAAGAGAGAAACCTCAGTCTTACTAAAGTTGTCAGATTCCAGGACAAACAGCTAGAGAGCAGTGAAGTGGCAATTCAAGAAGGATGAGCTAACCAGCAGCTCGCCTACCTCAAGAACAAGTAGCCAGTCTTAGTTTGTTTACTAAATTTATTAAAAATCCTTCTTGTTTCTGCCCCTGGGAAAGGGATCTTAGAGAAAGAAGTAACAGAAACCCATTCAAACTCGCCAAAAAAAAAAAAAAAATGGCCTCTTATTCCAAGGATCTGGGCAAATCTCTGTAATGCAAGCACAAGAAGAGCAGAGCAGCTTCCAGCAGGACTGGGACCTGGAACTAGGGAGGTGTCAGGGGGACGGATGAGAGGAGCACGCAGCCTCCTAAAATCCCAGAGTCCTTTGTGTGACTCTAGCAAGGGGAGATGTAATAGAAGTAAATGTAAAGTCCTTTACTTTGGTCAAAACAGTCAACTGTACAAAAGTTCAAAATCTGGGAGAGGCATGTCTAAAAAGTGCAATATTCATTAAAATAGTAATTTAAGGATCAATTAAAATATTGTGTGATTTGATCCTTTTATCATCACACTGGTAAATTTGGTCAGATTGGCCACTTTAGCCTGTGGTTGGAGAAAAAACTGTAGCAGTTCCTCAGCATCCCTGTGGCATGAGCAAATTAGTGTGCCAAAGGACCTGGGTGGGCAGACTGGAAAAAGAAGAGTCTTCAGGTGTGCAGGCTTTTTTAGGCTTTCAGCTTCCTTGGGGCACAATTTTAAATTAAGCCCAGCCTTTGCCGTGTAGGGGCCTGGCAGGTAGAACACTGTTCCTTAATTACTTCTAACCCACTGTCAACCTCTTCAGTGCTCAGAAAGAATGAGGCATTGGCAAGGAAATTTAATGGCTTCCTAGTCCCAAACTCAAGAGTCAGCACAATGGAGGAGTTGGCGAATTTTGCCTTTGGCATGGAGCCCCCCCCTCCTGCTGGCTTCCTTCCTCTTTGCTCGGGAGTCAGCAAACTGCTTTGTGTGGCCCATGAGCTAAGAATGACTTTTACATTTTTAAATAGGGTGAAAAGATGAAAGAATATTTTGTGATACATGAAAATCAAATTTCAATGTCCATAAAGTTTTATTGGAATATCACCACACCCATTCATTTACATAATGTGTAGAGCTCCTTTATAACTACCTCAGAGTTGAGACCATATGGTCCGCAAAGCCTCAAATATTTACAATCTCACCCTTTACAAAAAACGCTTGTCGACCCCTGCCTTACCTTCTGCTTCTGGAGCAGTCATTTACACTGAGGTGTGAATGACTGATACAGCTTAAAATGCTAACTCCCTTTTACGCTTCATAAGAAAATTTGGATTGCAGTGGGGGCGGCCGGGGTGGCGGTGGGGGTGGGGGAGCGACCTTTACCATAGAGATAAAGCCTGGAGAGTTGAATGTTGAGTTGAAAGGCAGATTTCCGACAACAGCCAGGGGTTGGAGGAAGATGTTTTGGAACAGAGAATTTCGCCTGAACCCTGAAGCTGTGCTCTTCCAGACCAGGCGTCTGTGGTTCTCAGCAGGTGGTATGTACACCTACAGATGGAATGAGGAATCTTCCTCCTGGTTACACGGACGAATTCACTTTTCCTCTATCTCCAAATCTACCCACAAACAGGTGGTTTTCCTGCCTGCTGCCCCTACTTGCCAATAATGTGGTTGTCCTTTTTTTATTGATTATCCTTGTGTTTCATAACAAACGTAGCAGCAACTTTTGCACCTCAAAGGATTATTTAAAATTCCAGCTGCTGCAACCTTTGGGTTGCAAATTATCATTTGTTTTCACCAGGCAACTTGGTCAGCACTCAGTAGAAAATGACAGAAACCCAACTCACATTGGCATAAGCAGAAAGGGAATTTACCGACTTCAGTGAACGGAAGGTCCCGGGATAGTGCTCACTTCAGGCACGGCCGGGTTCAGGTACTAAAAGGAGGAGTGTGTTTCTCGTCTAGGCCTCAGCTCTGCTTCATTCATTCACCGTTGGTCAGGTTGTCCCCGTGGCCCCGCAGCTCCGGCCTCCACCTCACGCGTCAGACCTTACCCAGCAATCCAAGCAGAAACAGAGCAATTCTTCCCTAGAGCTCCGGTGAAATTGCCAAGACCGCCGCCTCTTGATTCTGATTGGCTCGGCGTGTGTCACGTGGTCGCTGCTGGCCAATCCCTATGCCCGTGCTGGTTCCCGTTCGTCAGGCGGGTTCATGTACCTTTTCCTGAAGCCCCCTGAGAGGACGGTGAGGCAGAGGAGACAGAAAAAGGGGGTGGAAGATGGGCGGGTAAAACACCAGCCGTCTTTTATTCAGCCAGTAGTTGTAGAGTCCTAAAACCATGCATAAGTAAGTATAGAAGGCTTTAAAAACACGGTGGGGCTAGGGTCTTTGATGCAACGTAAAATAAGAAGGATTAACCTCAACTTCCAGGACCCTTGCTCCCCTCCCCGACCCTCCCTCCCTGGCCTCGGCCCCTCGGAGGGCCTGACCCTTCCACCTGCCTGTCGCCCTCCAGAACCTGAAGCGAGTGGCGGAAGTGTGGATGGATGAGTATGCCGAGCACATTTACCAGCGCCGGCCCGAGTACCGCCACCTCTCTGCTGGGGACGTCGCCGCCCAGAAGAAGCTGCGCAGCTCCCTTAACTGCAAGAGTTTCAAGTGGTTTATGACCAAGATTGCTTGGGACCTGCCCAAATTCTACCCGCCCGTGGAGCCCCCCGCCGCAGCTTGGGGGGAGGTGAGTCCGGAGGGCCCGGGCGGCTACATAAGTGGGGCCCAGTGCAAAATGCAGATGCAGCTCTCCTGATTCTAGCCTTGTGGTGGTGGGGTGTTTTTATTTGCTATTTAATGTTCTAAGTAGGGAAAAATTAAAACCTTAAATTATTAGCAGAAATCTTACCATTCATCTTCATATTCTGCAGTGCCAGTTTTAAATGCAAACAGAAGAGCATTTAACTCATGTGCCAGATGGATGAAATTTCACAATCTGTATTTCAACCCTTGTGCATGCATATGTATTTCTTACCAGAACAGTGCAAACCCTGCACAGAACTGACTCAGCTGATCTTATTTCACTTGTTGATAATGCGTACTTTCTACCAAGACGCTCTCCCTGCAGCTTGCTGATGAGTGAGGAAGGGTGGAAGGAAAGCGAACTATGGGCTGTCCTATTCTTCCTTCTGTGAGGTTATCTGCGGCTGGTGAGGGGAGCCGTGGCTGGTCCAGGGCAGTAACACAAGTAAGAGGATACGATAGAACTCATCGGCCCAGAATGCCATGGCCCTCCTTTGTGCAGTCTAGTCCTGGTTGGAAAGGAAAGGGTGGCCTTCAGACCTGCCAGCACCCCACTTAGTCATAGCCGTAACTTGAGTCTTGCCAAACTCCCGTGCATGCGGGACCCCCGGGATGCTGTGCTTGTGGGGCATCACAGATGCTGTATGCAAACACAGGAGAAAGGTACAGCGGATGCACGTGTAGTGTGTCATCAGCTCTGCTCACGCTCGTGCTCCGTTGTCCTATCAGGTTTCACTTACAAATTCAAAAATCAGATTACTAAAAATCAAACTATGATGGGACGCCTGGGTGGCTCAGTCGGTTGAGTGTCTGACTCTGGGCTTTGGCTCAGGTCGTGATCTCGGGGTTGTGAGATGGAGCCCCGAGTTGGGCTCTGTGCTCAGTGGGGATTGTGCTTAAGATTCTCACTCTCGCGATGAACCATGAGAGACGATGGACTCTGAAAAACAAACTGAGGGTTCTAGAGGGGAGGGGGGTGGGAGGATGGGTTGGCCTGGTGGTGGGTATTGAGGAGGGCACATTCTGCATGGAGCATTGGGTGTTATGCACAAACAATGAATCATGGAACACTTCATCTAAAACTAATGATGTAATGTATGGGGATTAACATAAGAATAAAAAAAATAAATAAAAATAAAAAAAGATTCTCACTCTCGCTCTCGCTCTGCACCCCCTCTCTGAAACAAATAAATAAACCTTTAAAAAAAAATTCAAGACAGTGATAGCAAAACTTTAAGCCAATGGCAGGCCCTTCTGGCTGAGGGGCCCTGGGCCGCTGCCCATGTCATACACTTAGGAAGCCAGTCCTGCTGGGGGACACAGGCCATCTTCCAGGGCGAGAAGCACTCCGTCACCAGATTCTGGCTTCTGGGTCTCTGAGCTGAGAGGAACCACTCCCTTATAGATGGATATATTGAGGTTTGGGGACAATGAGCATAAGAGTTGGATCTCCTTTACTTGTAGGTGACAGAAGTCCAATTTAAAGTGAAAAGAGAAATGTATTAATTCTCGTAGAAATTTTGGGTAGCTCTTGCTTCGGACACACCTGGATCCAGGGACTCAAATGATGTCAGTTTCTTTTTCTCCTGTTTACCTCTGCTTCCTTCTGTGTTAGCCTCATGCTGAGGGTAGCAAGATGGTTGACAAACCATCAGCTTGGCCAGTCAGCAGAAAGTATATGCCTCCTTCCCAGTAAAGCGGCAAAGGTCTTATTCTTGGGTCTGCAGCGGTCCACAGGACAAGCAGGGGTGGGACAGATACGCTGACAGGCCGCAGGGTGGACAAGGAGTGGTAGCCCCATAGCATATCAGGGTGTTGGGTGCCTGGGTGGCTCAGTCATTAGCATCTGCCTTCGGCTTAGGTCATGGCCCCAGGGTCCTGGGATCAAGCCCCGCATCGGGCTCCCTGCTCGGCAGGAAGCCTGCTTCTCCCTCTCCCACTCCCCCTGCTCGTGTTCCCTCTGTCGCTGTCTCTCTCTCTGTCAAATAAATAAAATATTTTTTTTAAAAAGGGAGGGGGGGCGCCTGGGTGGCTCAGTCGTTAAGCGTCTGCCTTCTGCTCAGGTCATGATCCCAGGGTCCTGGGATCGAGCCCCGCATCGGGCTCCCTGCTCCGCAGGGGGCCTGCTTCTCCCTCTCCCTCTCCCGCTGCTTGTGTTCTCTCTCTCGCTGTGTCTCTCTCTGTCAAATAAATAAAAAAAAAATCTTTTAAAAAAAAAGGGGGGAGGGGGAGGGAAATCAGGGTGTTGTTACCAGAGGAAGGACAGATGCATTTGGGCCAGCAGAAACACCAGGTATGACTTGTTCAACTTCACACAGCAAGTTAGAGGGACCTTAACTGACTAAGCTGTCTGGCCAGCCCTACCCAACACCTGTACAAGGATGTGTCATGTTGACTTCCCTCATGAAGCTCTTCATTTCTTTGCCATTTTATGGGCTTTCTCCCCTGTATTAGGTCCAGTCCTCTGAGAAACAGACACCAAAAGACTTGTTGGGGGAACACCTGAGAGAATAAATAAGAAGGGAGCCAGGAGAGGCTGGGAGATTCACTGTGGGGCTGGCTGGTCTGCCCTCTGGGAGGGGGTGAGGGGAGGAGGAAGGGCTGGGACAGGAGGAGTCCCACACTGCAAAGATGCCCTGAGGAAGCTTGAGCCAAGTAACTAAGCCAGATCAGAGGAATCTGGCATCCCCAGGAACGGGCCTGCTGCGGTGCCCCTGCCACCCTCAGATGCTGGCTGGAAGCAGCATGGCCTCCACTCAGACACAGTGGGTTCAGAACATAGCCGCTGGGCAGTCAGACTCCCTGCAACAGGATAACTGGGTGGCCACCACAGGATAACTCACGACCACCACACCTCCAAACCCTCTGTCAAAACCGAGTGCTTCTTTGAGGCAGGAACCCCACGATGTGGCAGGAACTCCAGGATACGGCACCATCACGGTGGCCATCAGCCAGCGATGCTGGCTAACTGGGAGCAGTGAGGCCTTCGGCTCCCAGCCTGGGGCTCCTCCCACCACACCACACCTGTCTCACTGCAACTTCTGTTGTTCTTGGGATTGAGAACCTTTTGCCATTCACCTGCTCTAGAAGGCAGAGAGTCCGAGACCCTACAGCAAAGATGTCATGTCCTTTTCTAGAGTGGTTTTCAAGGTATGGTCCCTGGATCACCTGGAATGGGAATAAAATTCAATTCCTGGACCTAGTGGATCAAATTCTCTGGGAGGGGAGCCAGGGAGTCCTTTGAATACCGCCCCCCCCCCCCTTTAGGCCTCCTACCACCCCCAGCACCCTGTGACTTTGCATGCTCTAAGACAAAGTAGGCTCTGGAAGAGTTCTTCTCTGTGGACTGAGTATTCCTGTATTGAGAGGCACAGGGCACTTTCCCCAGCCCAGGCCAAGCTTTTTTAAGACCGTGCAGCACTTTCCCCATCTGATGTCTCTGTTGGGTTCCCTCCTCCCACCCCAGCATGGTCCCAGGGGGTTATCTCAAGGTGCTCACTGGTCCCCTCCTTCCTTCTGTCTCTTTCAGATCCACAATGTGGGCACAGGGCTGTGTGCCGACACGAAGCATGGGGCCCTGGGCTCCCCGCTGAGGCTGGAGAGCTGTGTCCGGGGCCGCGGGGAGGCTGCCTGGAACAACATGCAGGTAAGGGCCACTCCTCCGGGACCGGCAACCAGCTCCCCTGTGTCGTATGCAGCCTGGAATGCTCACATGGTCAGGGCTGGGAGAGAGAGGCCATGGGTCAATGATGACTGACAAAAGTTAGCCCAGGAGATGAGTTATAAGAGCTTCCTGAACACCTTAGAAAGAGGAATCCTTCATATTGCAATGAAATCACCAATCTGGTCTGTTAGTTATACAACAGACACTCAGCCTAAATGGCCTTCAACAAAAAGGAGAACATACTGGCTCATGTTGCTGAAAAGCTTAAGTGATGTTCAGTGGGACCCCTCCAGGGTCTCAACTCTGCCTCCTCTCCGTGGGCTTCGTCCTTCACCTGGCTCTTCCCATGTGTTGGCAGATGGGACCACCAGCAACAAAGGCTTCCAATCCCTCCGTGAAAAGGCATGTCCCTTTCCAGAGTTCTAGAAAAGCCCTGGGGCACTCACGTGCTGAGTGGCTTTCCTGAGCCCATTACAATAGGGATGTGATAGAGTCCTCTTATTGATTAGGCCCAGGTCACATGCCCACTCCTGGAGCCCGGGGTGTGGTCAGCCTCACCGAAGGATGGGGAGAAGAGTGAAGAGGGTGGCTTCCCCAAGAGATCATGCCCTAGGGGTGTTATCCGAAGAATGAAGAGTGCAAGCCAGCAGTGCAGGAAAAGGCACCACTCTGAAGAAACTGCATTTAGCTTTCCGTGGTCCCTTCCTCTAAGCAATAACCCCCAAACCACACCACATCCACTGAATCTTGGTTCAAGGGTACATTTTTATAGTCTCCTAACTATGGGTTTTTTGGCATTTTGGAAGTGCACATGGATAGAAGCCTACATTGTGGGTCCTCTGCAAAAACAGAACTCAGGAGGGTTGCATGGTATGCATGCTGAGAAGGAAGAGCACCGCCTCTCCGATGGGCACAGTGCCCAGCCTGACAGTGTCTGCTCCTCCCTCGGAAATCCTTGTTGCTCTCCCCCCTCCTTTCTTGATAACAATTCTTATTAGAAGTGGCTCTCCTTCACCGATTCTCCTGAGTTCTCCAAGGCAGCATGTGACTGCTTCCCCACACCCACCCCACTCTAGGACCCTAAGAGAGACCAGAAACAGCACAGGGCCTGGATAGAATGTGCCCAAGTTGCTCAGCCTAGAAGAGCCTCACTGTGTGGCAGAGAGTCCACATTAATGCCTGAGGATTCCCTCAAACAAGCAACAAAATGGTGCCTGGGTGCGTGGCTGTGCCAGCCTCCCCCATCTGAAATGGGAAGCATGGCAGCCCAGTTGCCCCAGTGGGATCTAGATCCCCCAGGGCTCTCAACCCTGAGCAGAGAGCTGTGGTGAGCCTGTAAAGGGAGAAATAAGAATCTAAAATGCAGCCCCTGAGTTACAGAGGCCTGGGAAACAAACCATCAGGAGACAGGAGCTGCCAGTACCACTCCTTGGCCACCATCATGTCTGCTTCTGGCCAAGCTGGAGTGGAGTAATGTGGACTGGACTTACCCTCCTGCCAGAAACATTGAAAAACCAACAAAATATGTAGAAAACTGTTTTTCAAGAGAGCAGACATCAACCAATGGAGGACAATAATCCTTGAGGGATAGCAAGCAAACAAGGTAAGCCCTATAGCTGTCCCAGTCCTTCCTTGAGAGAGTCTCCAGGCCACAGGTCAAGGAGGAGGACCCAGGGAAGCCAAGCAGACTCCCGAGCTGGGGAGACAGAGCTGACAGTGTTGGAGACCAATGTGGCTAGAATTCACAAAATAGAATACAGGTGAGGAGAGCGCCAGACACAGAGAGAACTTGTGGGATTTACCGAGTCCCTCTGGTACATTTGGTAGAGTACTGATCCATGCACGGGTGTGAGGGAGCTTCCTGGGCTGGAAAAATCCTGAGAGGATGAGAGGGAGCCGCGCCCAGTGCTCACACAGGGCCAGGGATGGTGCCTGCTCTCACCAGCCCGACTGGAAAACAACAGGATTCTATTCAAGACACTGACATTGCAGTTGAAAACCTTCCCTCAAAGAAAAATCCAGGCCCACATGGATTCACTGGTGAATTCTACCAAACACTTAAAGAAGAAATGTTACCAAGTCCACAGAAACTTTTCCAGAAAAGGAAGGAATACTTCCCAACTTATTTTGAGGCCAGCATTACTTTAGTAGCAAAACCAGACTAAGACATTATAAGAAAATTGCAGACCAGTATCCCTCATGCACATAGATGCAAAAATTCTAAACAGAATTTTAGAAAATCCTATCCAGGGGCGCCTGGGTGGCTCAGTCATTAAGCGTCTGCCTTTGGCTCAGGTCATGATCCCAGGGTCCTGGGATCGAGCCCCGCATCGGGCTCCCTGCTCAGCCAGGAGCCTGCTTCTCCTTCTCCCACTCCCCCTGCTTGTGTTCCCTCTCTCGCTGTCTCTCTCTCTCTGTGTGTCAAATAAATAAAGAAAGAATAATTAGAAAATCCTATCCAGCAATATATAAAAAGGATAATCCATTATGACTAAGTGTAATTTATCCCAGGAATGGACGGTGAGTTTAATATTAGAAAATTAATCAATAGGTTCACCATGTTAACAAATTGAAAAAGAAAGACCAGGGCGCCTGGGTGGCTCAGTTGGTTAAGCGACTGCCTTCGGCTCAGGTCATGATCCTGGAGTCCCGGGATCGAGTCCCACATCAGGCTCTCTGCTCGGCAGGGAGTCTGCTTCTCCCTCTGACCCTCCTCCCTCTCATGCTCTCTGTCTCTCATTCTCTCTGTCTCAAATAAATAAATAAAATCTTTAAAAAAAAGAAAAAGAAAGACCATATAATCACCTTTTTTTATAGATTTTTTTTTTAAAGATTTTATTTATTTGAGAGAGAGAGAATGAGAGACAGAGAGCATGAGAGGGAGGAGGGTCAGAGGGAGAAGCAGACTCCCTGCCGAGCAGAGAGCCTGATGTGGGACTCGATCCCGGGACTCCAGGATCATGACCTGAGCCGAAGGCAGTCGCTTAACCAACTGAGCCACCCAGGCGCCCATAATCACCTTTTTTTAAAAGATTTTATATATTTATTTGAGAGAGAGAGTGTGAGAGCAAGCACTAGCAGGGGGAGAGCACAATTGGGAGAAGCAGACTCCCCTCTGAGCAAGGAGCCCAATGCAGGACTCGATCCCAGGACCCTGGGATCATGACCTGAGCTGAAGGCAGACGTTTAACTGAGCCACCCAGGCACCGCCCCCCCCCCATATAATCACCTTTACCCAGAAAAAAAGCATTTGACAAAATCCAACATTCATTCCTGATAAAAACTCTCGTCAAACCAGGAGTAAAAGGAAACTTCCTCAACTTGATCAAGGTCATCTATAAAAAGCCTGCAGCTAACATCATACTTAATGGTGAAAATCTGAATGCTTTACCCCTAAGATCAGGAACAAGACAGGGATTCCAACCTTCCATTTCTATTTGACACTGTACTAAAGGTTCTAACCTGTGGCAAGAAAAAGAAAAGTCCTGCAGGTGGGCAAAAAAGGAAAACAATCTTTATTTGGAAGACTCTATGATCATCTTTGTGGAAAATTCAATTGAGTCTACAGAGAAACTACCAGAACTAATAAATGAACTTATCAAAGTTGTAAGATACAAAAATCAACTGTATTTCTATATATGAATAATGAAGAATCAGAAATTAAAATTAAAAACAAGCACTTATTATAACCCCCAAAAAATATAATCCTCAGATCTGTCATTGACAAAAGACCTGTACACTGAAAACTACAAACCATTTTTGGTAAAAAAGAGAGAAGTCCCAAGTAAGTGGAGATCTGTGCCATGTCCAGAGATTGGAAGACTCAGTATTGGTGTCAGTTCTTTCCAAACCACTATGTAAATTCATCACAATCCTAACATCTTAGCAGGCTTTTCTTACAGAAAGTGAAAAGCTGATTGTAAAATTCACACAGAAATGGACAGGACCTAGAATAGCCAAAACAACTTGCAAAAGGAAGTCCAGAGTTAAAGGACGCACACTGCCTGGTTTCAAGATACATTACAAACTCTCAGCATTCAAGACAGTGTGGTATTGACATAAAGAAAGATCAATGGAACAGAATCAAGAGACCAAAAATAGACCCACATGTATATGGACAATCAGTTTTTGCCAGTGTTGAAAGGCAGTTCGGTGGAGAAAAGATAGTCTTTTCCAACCAATGGTGCTGGAACAATTGGATATCCATATGCCCCCAAAAATTGTTCAATACATGCCTTATATTATATGTGAAAAATTAACTCAAAATGGGGTATTGACTTAAAACCTAAAACCTTTCAGAAGAAAACGTAGGCAAAACTGTTCATGACCTTGGATAAAGCAATGATTTCTTAGATAAAACACCAAAAGCACAATCCATAAAAGGAAAACACTGATAAATTGGACTTCTTTAAAAAACAAAAACAAACTTCTGTTCTTTAAAAGACACTATTGAGAAAATAGGCAAGCCACAGACTGGGAGGAAATGTTTACAAAACATGTATCTGATAAAGGACTTTGATCCAAAATATATAAAACTCTCAAAACTCAATAATAAGAAAAAAATCCAATTAAAAATGGGCAGGGTGCCTGGGTGGCTCAGTCGTTTGGCGTCTGCCTTTGGCTCAGGTCATGATCCCAGGGTCCTGGGATCGAGCCCCACATCAGGCTCCCTGCTCAGCGGGAGACCTGCTTCTCCCTCTCCCACTCCCCCTGCTTGTGTTCCTGCTCTCACTGTGTCTCTCTCCGTCAAATAAATTCTTTTTTTAAAAATGGCAAAAGATTTGTACAGACACTTTAGCAAAGAAGGTATATTAGTGGCAAATAAACACATTAAAAAATGCTTAACTCCGTTGGAAAAATGGAAATTAAAATTCAGAAGACTGACCATACCAAAGGTTGGCAAGAATGTAGGGGAACTGGAAGAATACACTGCTGGTCGGAATGTAAATGGTACAAGCACTTTGGAAAGCAGTTTCTTAGTTAAACATTCATCTATCGTATGATCCAGCCATACCACTCTGAGCTATTTGTCTAAGGGAAAAGAAGGTATATGTCTATACAATGACTTGTACACAAATGTTCTTAGCTGCTGTATTTGTAATAACCAAAAACTGAGAGCCATCCAAATGTCTAAGAACAGGTAAAAGGAGTACGTTGCAGTGAAATACTACTTAGCAATGGCAAGGAACAGACTATTGATAAATGCTGTCCTAACAAAATGATGTTGAGTGGAAGAAATCAGACCAAAAAAAAATACACACTGTAGGCTTCCTTTTATTTAAAATTCTAGCACTTGCAAACTAATCTCTAGTGATGGAAAACAGAGGAGTGGTTGCCCAGAGGCACGGGGAATGAGGAGGGACAGGAGGAAGAGACCATAGGGGATGTGAGCATACTTTTGGGGTGATGGATATATTCATGACCTTGATGATGGTGGTGGTTTCACAGTTGTAAACAAGTCAGATATATCAAATTGTACACTTCCAATGTGTGCAGTCTATTGTACGCCAGTTAGTCTTCAATGAAGCTGCTGGAAAAAATAAACAAAAAACGCTTCTCAGCCAAATGCAGTATGTGAACCTGGCCTGGATCCTGATTCAAACTATGAAAAGAAACTTACAAGGCAAGAGCACTTGAACTCTAGCTACCCGATGACATTGAGGACTTCGTGGTAACTTTTTATTGCTATAATGGCACTTCCGTGAACTCTTTACACCTGACATGATGTGAGGTCTCTAATTTGCTTCAGAATAATGTGGGGGTGGGGGGTCGTGGTGGGGGTAGGGCTGGAACAAGATCCACCGCGAGTTGGTAACTTGAAGCTGGGTGATTGGAACAGGTGTGGTCAATGGTGTTTTCTGGATCTCTGTGTTTAACTATCACTCCAAAAGGGAGAAAGTCCCCTGGTTTTGCCGTCCCCGTGACGATGTCCCTGTATGCACAGGTGTTCACCTTCACCTGGAGAGAGGACATCCGGCCCGGAGACCCCCAGCACACCAAGAAGTTCTGCTTTGACGCCATCTCCCACACCAGCCCAGTCACCCTCTATGACTGCCACAGCATGAAGGGCAACCAGCTGTGGAAGTACCGCCAAGTAAGGCAGGCGGCGTGGGCGGGACAGGGCAACCGGCTGGATTTAGAAAAAGACAAGCAGATAAACACGCCGCCGTGCCTCCCTCCTTCCCCCCGCCCCGAGCCCACTCACTCACGCATTTGTCCCACAAACCCGCCATGCCCGACTTCTCAGTTATTCGAGAGCGGCCAGAAATCCAAGATTTTTGTGTGAAAGCTCTAGGATCTTAAATGTTGGCAACTGAGTCCATTATAAAACAAAGCAAAAGGCATCACGAGAACCGGTGGAATTTGGCGGGAGCCGGGCTTGCGTAGGGCGCGGGCCGGAAGTGGCGCGTCACTTCCGCCCGCATCCGGGCGGGGCTCGGGCCGGGCTCGGGCCGGGCTCGGGCCGGGCTCGGGCCGGGTCCGGCCGGGGTTCGGTCGGGGCCGGGCCAGGGCGGGCGGAGCAGGGAAGCCTGGCGGGGCGCGGGTGGCTGGCCAGCCAGCCCCGTGTTCACTCGGGGCCGCATTGCCGGGGCTGCTGCTGCTGTTGGGCGTGTCCCCAGCGCCGCCCGGCTGATGGCCTCCCTGTTTCCTAGGACAAGACCCTGTACCACCCGGTCAGCGACAGTTGCATGGACTGCAGTGAGAGTGACCACCGGATCTTCATGAACACCTGTAACCCCTCTTCTCTCACCCAGCAATGGCTGTTCGAACACACCAACTCGACAGTCTTGGAAAAATTTAACAGGGACTGAGCCCTCACGTGTCCTCAGCAGGCCTGGCCCCGCTGCAGACTTCCTCTCCGAGGGAGGCAGGGCTTCTGTGGGCGCCGTGATGTGAGAGGTGCTGGCCCGCCGGTCTAGGGCACGCAGGGCTCTTAAAGCTGGAGCAGGGGTCCGCCTGCTTCCCTGAAGCCCAGGCCTGGAGGTGGGGTGGAGAACAGACCCCACAAGAGGCCTCACAGAGAGCAGTGCCTGCTTTAACCCCCGATGGCATCATGGAAATCCAGGAGGGCCTTTTCAACTTTGTTCCTGCGATCCCTTGAGCGTTATGTGGGAGGAATGCCAGGGCAGCCCTAGGCCACCCGAAACGGGTCCCACAAGGTTGCCTAGCCTTCAGATGGCTCATACATGACTGTCCTCTGGAAAAGGGGCAACGTTTGCCTGTGTGGGCAGCTTGTAGCACCAGTGACCCCATCTGCAGCAGAAGGGGGGGCAGGAGGCCTTTCTCGGGGCCACTGGTGCCAGCCGTTCAGTGTCTGCCTGTCGTGGGCTAGCTGCAGTTACCGCCCAGCTTCCGTGCTCTGTCACAGCCCCAGATGATGTGATCGAAGGTCTCACCCGGACCCTCATGGCGTTCAATACTGAGCACTGGCCAACTGCCAGGCCTGGGGTCAGAAGTGGGACCCCCAGACATTCCTTTGCTGCCACGGACGCATGGGATGGCTCTCCTTGCTCTCTGGGCACTGGAAATGTCCACGTTAGTGCTCTGCAGGCACAGGACAGCTCAGCCACCAGCTACTCAGAGGTGTGTTTCACCTGGCCTCGGGCCTGTGGAAAGGGCCTAGTTAGAAGACCCCCCAAACTAGATATGCTGGCGGAGTTCCCCTGAGCCGTGCTTCTGTTTTCCTCTTTCTGTCTTGGGCAATTACCTGCCCTAAGAGAGGAGCAGACGTATGAGGTGCTCACCTCAAAATGTCTGGAGGCCTCCAAGGTGGGCAAGATGCCCAGCCTCTGACCTCATCACGGCTCTAGTTCTC
Organism: Mirounga leonina; assembly: GCF_011800145.1. NCBI lineage: Eukaryota > Metazoa > Chordata > Mammalia > Carnivora > Phocidae > Mirounga > Mirounga leonina. Next base: position 967,241 of record NW_023270231.1, read on the forward strand.
ATATAGAACTCTAGAATTTTTCAAGAACTCTATCATTGGATCACAACCTAGAATGCTACCTGGGATTCTGGTATTCTAGCACCCAGTATGGATTTCTGGAATGCTGTGATTTAAAAGAGCCAGCCAAGTGTAGTACAGCCAAGGCAGCCCCCCAGCCTGAGACAAGCTTTGAAATCCGAGGTTGGTGGTTTCGGTGGGGGGGGGTGACCTGTGTCCGTCAGCTCGCACCAGAGACCTTGGCATGATGCGGTCCTCAGCGCAGTTCCGAAGCCCTGCAAACTTCCCCCACCCTCCCCTGGAGTAAAGCACCCCACAAGCAGGTGTACACCCAGCTCCATGCCAGTCCTTCGTGTTTACCTTTTGTTAATTATATGTCAGACTCCCAGAGGGCTCCCAAACTAATAGGAATCGTTGCTGTAACCAGCCTGCCACCCACTGATTCAGAGATGGAAATTCATGCCACAGCCAATGGCTTCCACCAGCTAGTCCGGGAAATACTGGAAATCAGTGTTCCAATTAGAGTTGGATCTCTCGATTGTGTCATTTAGCAATTAAATGCAACATAAATCTGGGAACAGAGCCACGAATCTGCCTTTGAGATGCTGGCTGATCTCAAGGCCATCATTTATCTGGGGGGTGGGGGCATAAACTCCCAACCACCATCACCACCCCGATTAAGCATAGAGCTGGCAAAGCATCACTCCCTCCACTTCTGCCCCCGCACGAGCCCTGCCCTGGCCACCTGTGCTCGTGGAAGCTTGCTTGTTGATCCCTCATGTCTTTTCCAGATGAGTGCTCTATCTTTTGAAGTGGTCCTCGATAGGAAGGAGTCCGAAGAGGAGGCCCCCTCCAGGATCTAGGAGAACAGGAGTGTTGCAGTTTGGAGAGCTGAATTAGGGGTCATCCTCAGAAAGCAATGCAGCATCATTAAAATAAAAACTGTGCCTTTTAAAAAGAAAATGCAAATGTACAGCAAATCCCTAAACTTGAATAATTTCCTAGTGCCTTGCTAGACAAACCTCCAGGGGCAGGGTTGGGGGGAGGGGAAACATTAGTGGTGGTGTGTGCTGTTTCTGTTGGATGAGTGTGTGTTTCTGAACTTCCAGTTTCAAGCAGGAGACGTTGGGCCTAGAGCAGGATCTGAGACGGAGAAGTCCCTCGAGGGCCAGAGGCGAGAGTTGTTCCAGTTCGTGGAAGGAACACTCCAAATTAAAAGGGCAGCTGGACAACTCGCTTAGTCCATGGCCTGGAAGGGCCTCAGCAGCCCCAGGGAGAGGGCCGTGTTTGGAGGCCATGCCTGTAGTCCCCCATCCCAGCCTGCAGACAGAGTGCCGAGCACTCGCTAGATTCCCAAGTGGTCCCCTTCCAAGTGGGTGGCCGTGTCCTCGGCAAGACCAGGACCCGTGTGGACAGCAGGAGCAGCAAGCAGGCCACAGCCTTCCTCTTTCCCAGCCTTTGGTTCTCCTTTCAAGTCTGGTTTGACCCCCTCAGCAAGGGAGGGGTAGTTCCCCTGAGCAGGTCTTGCTGTGAGCCCTTATCCGGAGGTGCTGGGACTGGCCAGAGTGTGTAATAGGGAAAGGAAAGAGAGAAGTTCATGGCTTAGCTGACCATCGGACGGATGACAAATACTGACCACTCATTGTTTTGGCCTCATTTTTGAAAACCACCTGTCTCAAAGATTCTGGTTCCTGCTCACACTGCCCCCTGTTGCTCAGTAAAGCAGCCAGGAGTCTTGGGGGGTGCTCTCATCTGGGTAATGGGTGACGGTGTGGGCCCCTTTTGCTCTCTCTATTCTGGCAGACAGTCACAAAACGGTGTGGCTGGAAAGTATCATGACCACGGGGCCCACCAGCAGCCTTTCCACAGGGGGTCTCCAGAAGCATTCTGCAATGCAGAGAACATCTTTGCTGGAAATACAAGGCCTTGGGAGGTGGCCAAGTGTTCAGGCACATGTGTAAAAAGCCATCCCACTGTGTGCCTCTGCCTGGTGCTTTCAACTTTGAAAACCATCCCGGAACTAGCCATCCTCCCCTTGAGGAAGAACTAGTTCAAAGGCAGAGAGGGGAACTCCCACAGGCCTAAGGGAGAAGGAGCACCTATCGCTGCTGATGCAGCAGATCCCCAAGTCCACATTATCTTCACTTTGCAAACCTACCTGTTGAATTTCTTTTTCTCCTGAAGAAAGAGATGATACCCTTTAAAATGACTCCATGTTTCTTTCCGTGCGTCTTCATTTTTCTGTCTCTGGAGTCTCAAAAGAGTGGCAAAGCACTTTACAGTAGTAACTGAGAAACCTGGATTCCTTGCTTCGGCGATCCTAGTTTGTACAGGTTGGGTGATCTTTTATAATTCCTGGGAGGCAGTGCATTTTTAGTGTTTTCTGAAGATTTTTAAGTGTGGGAGAGGGGCAAGGAGTGCAGTCCTGCTCTGGAATTCCTTTTTACTTTCTCTTTGTGAAAATCCAAGTCCTATTTCAGTCCAAACTTGATCTTGAGCCAAGGTGCACTGCCAGAGTTGGACCTACATCCCCGGTGACAGGGCCCTCTTAACACCTGCTCCCCACATGGCTTCAATTCTGCCGTGTCAGATAACAGGGTTGGGCTTCTGCCCCGTTTTTGGCTTGAAGACTGGGATCCCAAAGGGACTACAGGCAAGGAATATTGAGAAGGCAGACTGGGTATTCCATACAGAAAGCTCAAGACCACCAACCTCTCTTCTCCTGCCTGGAAAAGTGAGCCTTTGTGAAGAACTGACTTACCGTGTACAATTGTGATTGTGACTTGTTGAATAAACCGCCAGACTTTCTGTAACATGCTGTCTGCCTTGTTCTTGTCACACGCCAACTTCCACCCCATCATTCCCCACGTATTCGAAGAGTGTCTGCTCAGTACCCAGGATACTGAACAAGTTCCCAACAGCCATCATTCTAGAGAAGAAAGCAGACCTCTGACAACTAACCAAGATGATTCTAGATGTGAACAGGGTGATGAAGGATACGAAACAAGATGTTTGAGAGACTGGAGTGAGGATCAACATTAGGTTGGCCAGTGAGAGAGTGCCTCTCTGTGAGAGCTAGAAGACATGAGGGAGTGTGAGCCAAGAGGCAGTTTGGGGGAGAGAGTTCTAGGCAAAGGGAACAGCTAGTGCAAAGGCCCTGAGGCAGGAAAGAGTTCCCATGTTGGAGGCACAGAAGGAGGTAAGCTCCCAGGTTTAGGTGGAGTAGCCCACAAAGGGTCCTACAGACCACAGCCAGGAACTGAAGATTTCAGGAGGGTAGAGCAACATGAAATAGTTCATTTCTGATGCTCACCCATCAGCCACAAGTTTCTACCTACCAAAACACTGTGATGCTTTGAATATTAGATGTATGTAATACCGTGTGGTAGAAAGAGCACTGGCTGGCCTGGCTCTGCAACGAATTGTAAGGTCTCGGGCAAATGCTGCCCCCTATCTAGGCCTCAGTTTTCTGCCATAAAACGGGAAGTTTTTGGATGGTGCTTCCAACTCCACCTGTGGTTCTGTGGCTGAGACTTGTCCTGGAACTGCCAATGACCATGAGCAGAAGCTGCCTGCTGGTGCTGTCACCCAGAGCCCACCAGAGGGCGCTGTGGATCCACAGCTTGGAGAAGGCTGATGAACAGGAGGGGAGAACCAGTTCACCTGCCACAGTGGCAGGTTTTGAGCACTGGAACCAGAAGGTCGGTATTAAATTAATTTTCTTCTAAAATTTCAATGGCTTCTTTTAAAAAGATTAAATTCTTTTACTAGGAAAAAAGGAAGAGAGGGAAGAACATTCCATGTGTAGGGTCAGCAGGTGCAAAGACCCTGTGGGGGGAGCATGACAGGTATGATGGTCAGTGAGCAGAGTGGGGGAGAAAGAAAAGCAGGAGGGGGTGGGCAGAAGCCAGACCCTGCAGGGCCTTGTGGGCCATGTGAAGGAGTCTCTAGCTTCATTTTTAAAGCAGTGGGAACCATTAGAGGATTTTTAACTGGGCAGGGTGAGAGCATCAGACGTGCCCTTCCATGGCTGATGTGTATAGCCAGGAATGACTTGCTCAAGGTGCTGGGCGTATAGTAGGCACGCAGGGCCTACAGAGTGAAAAATCCAAAGCAGCTGGATTCTCACGGTTCAGGTCCTTCCTCCCTGGAGCAGGCGGGAGGACAGGGGGAAATTACATTTCTCATCCATTTTAGCTCCCCGTCCTCCCAAGCCCACAAGCAAGAGTAGAAGGCAAGGATCTAAAGCACTTAGCTGGACAGAGACAGAGTGGGAGCTCTGGTGGTGAGAGTGGCAGGCTCCTTCAGAAACAGATGCGGACAACTTGGCAATTTGCCCAAAGTTTTGGATTCTCTTTTTCTCTGTGTTTAGTTGGGATTGGGGCTTTGGGGCTCCTGGCACCAAGTAAGGGCTCAATAAGTATTTGAAAAAGGGACAAATGGATGAATAATAGAGTTCCAGCTTATACTTTAGGCTTTTTTTTTTTTTAAGATTTTATTTATTTATTTGACAGAGACACAGTGAGAGAGGGAACACAAGGAGGGGGAATGGGAGAGGGAGAAGCAGGCTTCCCGCCGAGCAGGGAGCCCGATGTGGGGCTCGATCCCAGGATCCTGGGATCATGACCTGAACCGAAGGCAGACGCCCAATGACTGAGCCACCCAGGCGCCCCTACTTTAGGCTTTTTCCCTCCACTCGCAGCCCATAGACCTTCTGAGAGAGAGAGTGCTCTTAACATCTGTGATACGCTATGTGTTCTTTTTTTTTTTTTTTAATATTTTATTTATTTGACAGAGAGAGAGAGAGAGAGAAGGAACACAAGCAGGGGGAGTGGGAGAGGGAGAAGCAGGCTTCCTGCCAGGGAGCAGGACCCTGGGATCAATGACCTGAGCTGAAGGCAGACACTTAACGCTTAACGATTGAGCCACCCAGGCACCCCTACCATGTGCCCCTACAGTATGTGTTCTTGAGAAAGTGCCTTCTCCTTCCCAGGCCTCAGATTTCCCATATGACAATGGGGAGCAAATTAGATCATGGTCAGCCAGGCCTGGTATAGTCCTATAAATCTTACATCTTACATTATATTTTGTAGTGACCCTGATCTCATCAAGAATTTATTTTCCAAGCTCAACGAGGGGATGGGAGTGGGATCCCCTCTTGGTTCTGTTGTTGGTATCTCCCGCCCCGAGGGCTTCAGGGCTATAGCTGAAGCAGGTCGGGATTGGGTATCCAAAGCTTCCTTCAAGCAGCTGCTCACAGCTCTGTCCACCACTGGCTGCAGGCTCCCCTTTGTTCCCCCTCAACGCCTGGGCTGCCTGGCTTGGTGATCCCCGGGGCCGTGGTAGCGTAGCAAGCTCTCACCTGCCGGTCCGGCTTGCTGCAGGCCTGGCAGGGTGATGGCCCTCCGTGTGCTCACGCACACTCACACACACCAGGCCATAGAAACAAAGGAAAACCTGGTGAACCCTCAGAAAAGCTGGTTTCTTAGCAACTTCCCAGCTTTTGTTCACGAGCCACTTGGAATGGAAGTAGCATCCGATCTCCTGCCGGTTCCTGCCTGGGGACGGAGGAAGGGGATGATGGGTCTGCCTTCGCCAGAGCTGAGCGCTAAGCTCCCCCACCATTGGCCTCTCAGCCTGAGAAGCTGAGGCCTGAATCCTGGGGGTGTCCACAATCTGGGAAAAGTCCCTGCGACAGTTTCTTCACAGCTACAGCTGCAAAATCCCAGGACTAGGTCATTCAGATGACAAATGCGTACGGAAATATATACTGTGGGCCCCTGGTGCTCCACGCTCTGCGCCACAGCAGTTGGCCCCAGCTCTGTCCTCAGCCCTGGAGACACAGAGGTGAGTAAGGTGAGTAAGGGAAAATCGGTGACCTCTTTAGCCTAGTGATGAGCACGAACAAGGGCCCAGCGACGCCTCATTACTGCTGCACTGCTTGCAGCTTTACCCCAGGCCTCTAGGATAAAACGGAAACTTCTTAGCCAGGTCCTAACAGTCCTTCCAGGCTGGCCCCTGCCTGCTTCTCCATCACCTCCCCCACAGGGCTCAGGTCCCCACAGGCCAAGTCTTTCTCACCTCCAGACCCCTGCTGGTCCCTCCACTTGGAGTGTTCTCTGTCCACTTGGCAGCCTCTTTCCAGACTTTGAGTCCTAGCTTAGCTGTCCCCTCCCCCAAGAAGCTTCCAGCCCACCCTGTCAAGAATAGACCTCCCACACACATCATTCTCCGTCATGCTGAGCACCTCTGTAGACTCCTTGATGGCACTCATCCTGATATACAGTCCATTCCCTTTGTTCACAGTAGTTATGTTCTATCATGTCACCGGGAACACTGACTTAGCAAATATTGAACCACACCCCTAGGGCAAGTACACAGGTGAGCTCCTGCGAGCCTCTGCTCACAACATTTTCATCAAACCGTCAATATATAACTTTGTTTTACGTGCATCTCTGTTTAAAGACACCTTATTTAATATAGGTCATTAATTTGTCAATATCGAACTCAGGGCCAACACTAGAACTAATGCCTCAATGAAACTTACCTAACAAACAAACGTTCTTCATAGGCACATCTTAGTGCTTAGGAACACTCTACAGCACCTCAGCACTATGCCTGGGGGCATTTTCAACCACAGTCACCAACAAAAAGCACAAAAATATGTAAAAGGTGACACTACATAGCCCACGAAAAGGAGACTTGTTTAAAGCATGAGCGCTAAATGGACCTCCGCTGGGAACATGCACACTGGGTGACTCAGGTTCTTCTCCACTCTACACATGCATGTGTCTGCAAGTGACCTCAGATGTGCCTTGAGTATTGGCTTGAGATTACAGATGTATTTTGGTGAGTAGGCACATTTGCAAATACAAAATCAGTGTCTGGGGCGCCTAGGTGGCGCAGTCAGTTAAGGGTCTGCCTTCGGCTCAGGTCAGGACTGAGTCCTGGAATCCAGCGCTGAGTCAGGCTTCCTGCTCAGCGGGGAGCCTGCTTCTCCCTCTTCCTCTGCCCCTATCCCTTGCTTGTGCGCTCTCTCTCTCAAATAAATACATATCTTAAAAAAAAAAGGAGAGAAATTTTTGTTTTGTGAAATTGACTAATAACCCTTACTACTTATGTAACCATTAGCTACATATTTAGTTAAGGCCAAAACTAAACAGCTTTCTGGGGCTGACTTTTCCTGACTAAACTCACAAAAGATGGATACATGAATCAAAAGTTGTTCATTTTTTTTACGGGCATTAGACCCAGTGACCCAAATACCCAGGAACCCAAGTAATTATGTGCAACCTCCTAGTATCGGCTGAATTATTCCTTAGGAGAAGTTCGCTTGGTGATCCAGCGTTAAAGGAAGGAGAATCAGAGAGGGCAAAGGGATCTTCTGCCTTCCCATGAAGGCACATACACCCCCACTTCCATACATAATTGGTTTCTGAAAATGTGACTACTGTCGAAAGTAAAAAGTCAAACAAAAAATTTATACTGTCAACAGGGCACATTTGTTCCTAGGGAATAAAAAGGGTATATCAGTTGCAATTACACCTGCATTTTTGGACACAATCTTTGATGATATAGTTCCTGCTTTTCCTACTATATCCCCAATCTGATTATTTTTCTTCACTAATCAAAAAATATGCATAAGGGGGTGCCTGGCTGGCTCAGCCAGTGGAACATGTGACTCTTGCTCTCAGGGTCATGAGTTCAAGCCCCACAATAGGCCTAGAGCTTACTTTAAAAAAAAAAATGCTTGGGGCGCCTGGGTGGCTCAGTTGGTTGAGCATCCAACTCTTGATTTCAGCCCAGGTTATGATCTCAGGGTTGTGAGATGGAGGCCCACATCAGGCTCTATGCTAGGTGAGGAGTCTGCTTGGGATTCTCTCCCTCCCTTTCCTTCTGCCCCTCTGCCCTCCTGTGCTCACGTGCATGGGTGCTCTCTCTCTCAAATAAATAAATAAATCTTTTTTTTTAAGATTTTATTTATTTATTTGACAGAGACAGTGAGAGAGGGAACACAGGCAGGGAGAGTGGGAGAGGGAGAAGCAGACTCCCCACTGATCAGGGAGCCCGATGTGGGGCTCAATCCCAGGACCCCGGGATCATGACCTGAGCCGAAGGCAGACGCTTAACAACTGAGCCACCCAGGCGCCCCATGTAGGTGTGGGGAGGGGCAGAGGGAGAGAATCTTCAAGCAGACTCCCTGCTGAGTGCAGAGCCCTATCCCACGACCTGTGAGATCATGATCTGATCCAAAAACCAAGAGTTGGTCACCCAACCAACTGAGCCACCCAAATGCCCCAAATTCCAGAATATTTTTGTCCCCCCAAAAAGAAACCCCATAACCATTAGCAGTCACTTCCCACCCCAGCTGCCCAATCCCTTAGCTATTGGTAACCACTGATCTCTATGGATTTGTCTTTTCTGGATATTTCCCATGAATGGAATCATGCTTATGTGGCCTTTCATGTCTGGCTTTCACTTAGCATAATATTTTCAAGATTCATCTGTACTGTAGCATGTGTCAGTCCTTTAGTCCTTTTTATTGCAGAATAATAATGTATCTGGAAACACTATGTTTTGTTTATCCATTCATCATTTGAAAGCCGTTAAAGTTGTTTCCACCTTTCAGCTATTATGAATAATGCTGCATGAGCATTCAGGTACAAGTTTTTGTGTGGACCTATGTTTTCATCTCTCTTGGGTAGCTACCTAAGAGTAGAATGGCTGGGTCATATGTAAGTTTACCTTTAACCCTTTGAGGAACTGCTAAACTGTGGGTTGTTTTGTTTGTTTGTTTGTTTGTTTTTATGTTATGTTAGTCACCATACAGAACCTCATTAGTATTTGATGTAGTGTTCCATGTAGTGTTGCATATAACACCCAGTGCTCCATGCAATACGTGCCCTCCTTAATACCCATCACCGGGCTAACCCATCCCCCACCCCCTCCCCTCTGAAACCCTCAGTTTGTTTCCCAGAGTCCATAGTCTTTCATGGTTCATCTCCCCCTCCGATTTCCCCCACTTCATTTTTCCCTTCCTTCTCCTAATGTCCTCCATGCTATTCCTTATGTTCCACAAATAAGTGAAACCACATGATAATTGACTTTCTCTACTTGACTTATTTCACTTAGCATAATCTCCTCTGGTTCCATCCATGTTGATGTAAAAGTTGGGTATTCATCCTTCCTGATGGCTGAGTAATATTCCATTGTATATATGGACCACATCTGCTTTATCCATTCATCTGTTGAAGGGCATCTCGGCTCTTTCCACAGTTTGGCTATTGTGGACATTGCTGCTATGAACATTGGGGTGCATGTGGCCCTTCTTTTCACTACATCTGTATCTTTGGTGTAAATACCCAGGAGTGCAATTGCTGGGTCATAGGGTATCTCTATTTTCAACTTTTTGAGGAACCTCCATACTATTTTCCAGAGTGGCTGTACCAACTTGCATTCCCACCAACAGTGTAAGAAGGTTCCCCTTTCTCCACAGCCTCTCCAAGATTTGTTGTTTCTTGCCTTGTTCAATAAATGGTGCTGGGAAAATTGGATAGCTATATACAGAAGAATGAAACAACCATTCGCTTACACCATACACAAAGATAAACTCTAAATAGACGAAAGACCTCAATGTGAGACAGGAATCCATCAAAGTCCTAGAGGAGAACATAGGCAGTAACCTATTCAACATCAGCCACAGTAACTTCTTTCAAGACAAATTTGCAAAGGCAAGGGAAACAAAAGTGAAAATTAACTTTTGGGACTTCATCAAGATAAAAAGCTTCTACACAGCAAAGGAAACAGTGAACAAAACAAAGAAGCAACCCACAGAATGGGAGAAGATATTTGCAAATGACACTACAGATAAAGGGCTGATATCCAAGATCTATAAAGAACTTCCCAAACTCAACACCCAAAAAACAAATAATTAGGTCAAAAAATGGACAGAAGACATGAACAGACACTTCTCCAAAGAAGACATACAAATGGCTAACAGACACATGAAAAAATGTTCATCATCATTAGCCATCAGGGAAATTCAAATCAAAACCACATTGAGATACCACCTTACACCAGTTAGAATGGTAAACTGTTTTTCCAAGATGGATGCACCATTTTTGCATTCCTACCAGTGGTACGCAGGTTTCAACTTCTCCACATCCTCAGCAATACTTGCTATTATCTGTCTTATGTACTGTAGCTATCCTAGTAGGTGTGAAGTAATATCTCATTGTGATTTTGGTTTACATTTCCCTAATGATTAGTGATGTTGAGCATCTTTTCATGTGCTTTTTGGCCATCTGTATATCTTCTTTGGAGAAATGCCTATTCAAAATCTCCACCCCTTTCCACCAGCTTTCCATGCCACCATAATGGTGCATGTGAACGTCCTGGCAGATGCCCTCAAGGGGATTAACAATTCCAAAAAAAGGGGCAAACACCAGGTTCTTATTAGGCCATTCACCACGGTCATCATCCCGTTTCTAACTGTGATGATGAAGCATGGTTACATTGGTGAATTAGAAATCATTGATGATCAGGGCACCTGGGCGGCTCAGTCGTTAAGCATCTGCCTTCGGCTCAGGTCATGATCTCAGGGTCCTGGGATCGAGCTCTGAATTGGGCTTCCTGTTCAGCGGGAAGCCTGCTTCTCCCTCTCCCACTTTCCCTGCTTGTGTTCCCTCTCTCGCTGTGTCTCTGTCAAATAAATAAATAAAATCTTTAAAAAAAAAAATCATTGATGATCACAGAGCTGGGAAAACTGTGAACCGCTCAGACAGGTTAAACAAGTGTGGAGCAATCAGCCCCAGATTTGATATACAACTCAAAGATCTAGAAAAATGGCAGAATAATCTGCTCCTGACCTGCCAGTTTGGTTTCATTGTACCGACAACCTCAGCTGGCATCATGGACCATGAAGAAGCAAGACGGAAGCACACAGGAAGGAAAATCCTGGGATTTTAGGGATATAATACATACGTGCAAATAAACGCTTTAGTGCACTCTGGTCCTTAAAAACAAACAAATAAACAAACAAACCAAAACCCTTTATCCACTTTTTAATTGGTTTATTTGTCTTTATTCTTGAATTATAGGAGTTGATTATATATTCTGAATACAAGTCCCTTATCTTTGCAAACATTTTCTCCCATTCTGTCAGTTGTCTCTTCACTTTCTTGATACATACTTCTTATCACTACTATTGGTACTTTCATTTTTCCATTCACAGAATTTTTTAAGATGGGGTTAAGATGCAATAAAATACCTCTGAAACAAATAATACATTATATGTTAAAAAAGAAAAATAAGATAGTAGGAAGGGAAAAATGAAGGGGGGGAAATCGGAGGGGGAGATGAACCATTAGAGACTATGGACTCTGAGAAACAAACTGAGGGTTCTAGAGGGGAGGGGGTAGGGGGATGGGTTAGTCTGGTGATGGGTATTAAATAGGGCACGTATTGAATGGAGCACTGGGTGTTATATTCAAACAATGAATCATGGAACACTACATCTAAAACTAATGATGTAATGTATGGTGATTAACATAGCATAATAAAATAAAATTTTTTTAAAAAGATGCAGTAAAACAATCAAGTACTTTCCCAATCATTGCTGCGCTGATGGATATGGAGACTGCCTGTGCGGAAACTGAGCGACTTGCCATCCTGCAAGATGATGTCTCCTTCCCTAACATGCAGAAATCTGAACTTGGTACAATGGGAAGTTTAGGGGTGTCAGCATGTAATGGATGAACATTTACCATGTGCGAGACACTGTGCCAAGTGCTTTACAATATCACATATGATCCTCACAATCGCCCCATCAGAGAAGTACTTTTATCATCCCATTTTACAGACGAAGAAAACGGAGACTCACCTAGTTCATGTATGTTGTCCACGGTCCTACAGCCAGTGAAGTGGCAGAGCTGGAATTCCGGCCAGGGCCTTTGCTCTCACCCACGGCGCCAATAGCTACCATTGGCCAACAGCAATGCCTATCAAGTGCCAGGCTGCAGACCAGAGCCAGAGCCAGGGCAAGCTTTCATAGATCCTCAGCGAGATGAGGAAGACAAGGGCAATGTTGCGGGGTTTTCATAAAGCTACATCTATTCCATTTAAATGCCTGTCCTTGGGGCCCCTGGGTGGCTCAGTCCGTTAAGCATCTGCCTTCGGCTCGGGGCATGATCCCGGGGTCCCGGGATGGAGCCCAGTGTCAGGCACCCAGCTCAGCGGGGAGTCTGCTTCTCCCTCTCCCTCTGCCACTCCCCCTGCTTGTGCTCGCTCTCTCTGTCAAGTAAATAAACAAAATATTTTTTAAAAAAAATAAAGTGATTTATTGAAAAAATGCTTACTGAGTCCTCCTCTTGTTAGCCACCAGAATTGGAGAATTAGTGTTAGATGCACTGGAGCTACAACAAACAGGACAGACATGCTCCTCGCCTTCTTGGAGCTTATATTGAAATGGGGACAATTGCACATTGTGATGAGTGCTAATAAGAAAAGACACTGAATGGAGAATAGCAATGGACAATGGGGGAAAAATCCTTTTAATCAGGGAAGACTCTCTGCAGAGGTGACATTTAAATTAGGACTTAAAGGGGGCACTTTAGTGGCTCCGTCGGTTAAGCATCCGACTCTTGATTTTAGCTCTGGTCATGATCTCAGGGTTATGAGATCAAGCCCCGCATCAGGCTCCGCACTGAGCCTGCTTAAAATTCCCTCTTTCTCTCTCTCTCTCTTTCCCTCTGTCCCTCCCCCATCTCTCTCCCTCTCTCTAAAAAAAAAAAAAAAAAAAAAAGATGAACTAAGACTTGAAGGATGGAGCCTGCTGTGGGTGGGGAGGAGCAGGCAGAACAGCATTCCAGGTGGAGGGAACTGCAAACGCAAAGACCTCGGGCAGGGAGGAGTGTGGCTTATTTGAGGAACTTAAGGCAGAATAACAGAGCTGAGGCATGGGAACAGAGCCGAGAGATGGCAGCAGGCACTGTCAGAATGCACTGGAAACCTGGTGAGGGGCCTTAAGAAGGGTGGAGCACGGTCTGGTTTGTATGGAGGCCACATCAGGAAAGAGTGGTTTAGGGACCAGCTCAGAGGCCGGTGATGCACTGTAGGCACAAGATGATGGGGGCCTGGGCTGGCGCTGCTGCTGGCCATAGGGCATGAAGCAAAGGGGACCGAATCTAAATATCCATTGGAAGGAGAAGAAGGTGCCTCGATGATGGGTGGGCTTTGAGTGGGGTGAAAGCAAGGGAGAAACAAGGGGGTACAGGCGGCACAGTTAATGGATTCGGGTATCAGAGAAGTTTCTAACTTGAACATCTGGGTCTGCGATGCCTCTGGAGCATCCAAGCAAAGAACTGAATGCTGCTTTCCGCAGCTCAGAGGAGAGGCCTCAGCTAGAACTGTAAAGTTGGGGGTAATCTACCCGCAATTTTAAATATCTGGAGGTAGATTTGGGCATGGAAAAGAATGTTACAATTACAGACTCAAGTTGCCCATTATAAAACCTAGCTTTTGTTAAAGGCTTTATGTTCAATTTACAAATCTTGTTACTACATTATAAATCTAGTGATTTTTCATGTAAAGATAAGAACAATCACTTTCACTTGGTCTTTGATTACTGTTGGAATTAATTCTTAAGTTTAGTACATTCAGTCCTCCTTAAACATTTAACAGACTTACAGCTTTAATTAATCAAATTTCCTTAGACATTTCAGACTACAAATTTAATATGCCTGATTTTCTCACTTTAAATGCCCAACAGGGCAGACTTACAAATCTAAAAAGCAAGATCTTTCTAAGCACTTAAGCACTGTTGTAAATTAATTACCTGAAGTTATAAATGTAGCAAAGCAGATTCTCTTGGCCATTTCAAAGAATCTCAAATCCTACACAAAGCAAAGCAAGGATCACAGAAGCTCCTCTCGGTATTCTTCATTATCTGAATATTTATTTATATTTCCTTTCTGGAAATAATGAATATTATACAGATTTACTCCTCCAGCAAAGGAATCAGAATTTTTTTCCCAAATATTGCTATTTGGAACTGAACTACATAATAACATGGGGGGAGAACTTATGATCAAATATTCCTGGAAGAAAGACTATAGGATTGTACATAAAGGGCAGTTAAAAGCATATGCCCCCCCCTCAAAAAATTACACAGAGGCTGAGGTTATCAGTCTGGGTCCAATTAGAAGAGAAACCACACAGCAATTTGAACGGAGGAAAATTAATATGAAGAGTTATTAATTATAACAGGGGACTGTAGTAAAAGAGTAAAGAGAACTCTAAAGAATACAGGAATAGCAGATAAGGGGCAGCCAATACCCCCAAGGCTGAGATAGAGCACCCAAGGAAAAGGCATCCATCCTCCTCCCCTGCTCTAGGGGCAATGTCAGGGGAAGCTGGAGCTAAGGAAGCTGTGTGTATTGTAGTCGCCTGGCACTGGATGCAAGTGGTGTTTTGAAAAAAAATATCTAAGGGCAATAAATGTATGTGGGAAATGTAGAGCTCTCATCCATACCAGTCAACTTTGGAACCTACATCACACACTGACTTGTACAGATACCCAACTGTTTTTTGCTTATGTATCTGAGCTCCCCTACTAGAAGATATTCTCTTTTAGGACAAAGGTTTTATCCTTCTCCTGTGGCCAACCCTGAAATGAATGTACATAATATGCTCAATAATTTATCCTGAATATATGAACTCTGAATGAGGAATTCTATTAAACTGTGCCTTTTCTTCCATTTATTTTCATTCTATTTTGCCTACTATAAAAGCAATAAATGCTTATTGGGGAAAATGAAAGGAGACCAAAAGGAGAAAAATATCAGCCATTCTTCCAACTACCCAGGAATAATTACTATTAGTACTTTAGTGTATATTTTATGCACAAATAGTTGCTTTTTCCTTTGTTTTTTAACTTAGATGTACACACATCATATCCCATATGCAATTTTATATCCTGCATTTTTAACTTAACATGAATAGAGCACTTCTCCAACTCATCATCAATTCTTTGTTGAAGAGCCAATGATGAATATTATATATAGAAAAAATTTACATTGACGTTGAAACTACCTTAAATGTGGAAAACATCACAAAATATCTCATTCTGAAGATGTTTACTTAACCACTTCTCTGGTGGAACTTGAGGTTCTTTTTCTATTATAAATAATCCTACAATGAACATCATTGTTTAATATTTTCTCTGGTAGGCCAATTTCCTGAAATGGCTGTCCCACATGTGAAATTACTAGGCTAGAGGGTACAAATACGTTTAAGGTCACTGAAGAAAATTTAAGATCACAGGGCATCTTCTTCTAAACATGGGAACTGGTAGCTTTCCCTTTTTCATCAGGACACAAACCAGAAGCCTCTTCAATGCCAAGCCAGCTAGTACTACCAAAATAGGTACACGTGCACACCTAACATTCCCCCCCACTCTGCGCCCCCTCCCCACCCCACCCTACCCCCAAGCCCCTACCCCCGTCAATGCTACCCAACCCTAAATGACTGACTGCATGACAGAATGACCCTGGGCTAGTCCCTACGGGCCAAAGGCCCTCATTTATCACCAAGCTACCCAGCGGTGGCCTGACTAGGGGTGCCAGACTAGAAGATTTCCCTAAGGCCTTTCTAGATGTGTGTGTGTGATGCCGTGGCGCCGAACCCCAAGCTCAGGGAGTTGGTAGGGCACGGTCACCTCGCAGATAGACCGGGAGGCTTAAAGCAACAGAAGCTACAGCTTACAGAGATCCAGGGAGGGC
Organism: Mirounga leonina; assembly: GCF_011800145.1. Lineage (NCBI taxonomy): Eukaryota > Metazoa > Chordata > Mammalia > Carnivora > Phocidae > Mirounga > Mirounga leonina. The sequence continues at coordinate 983,017 of NW_023270231.1, forward strand.
TCAAGACACGCAAGCCCTTCCCCATGCCGAGTTTGGCCCTCGATCCTCCACCCCCAACCTTTTCTCCGCGTCCTCCGCAGCCTCTCCTCTTCCCCGCGGTTCACCGAGTCCACCCTCCAGACCTTATACTGACTTCCGATTCTTCCCAGCCGAGGGGTCACCCAAGCCCCCAGGGGTCTTCTTCCTCCCTCTCCTTCTCTTTCCGCGCGGACCAAGCCAGTCCCAGTCTCCACAGTCTGAGGTCTCCGCCACCCTCAAGCATCCGACTACCTTGCAATACCCGCCATCAGACCCTCATCATCTCCTCAGCACGTCTTTCCACGTATCTGTACCGGGTTGTCCCTCAGTCTTTCCCGCCATGTCTGGCTTTCTGTCCTATTTCAACCACCCTACCTCCCACCGGTCTGCGGGTCCTCTGGCCCTGGTTCTTCGGTTTTACCCTGTCTGTCCTTCTCGTGACAGAACCTCTATCCCCGAAAGGTCCCCCCTCAAATGCCCCTCCCTATGTTTGTCCCTCCGCACCCCTGCCCACGTCTGTACTTCTGTACGCCCCCGAATGGGCTCCTCTGTTCCCGGAGTCTGGCCCTCGGTCCAGCCAGGCCCCTGCTCACCAACCCTCCCCCGGCCTGAAGAGTGCGCGGCCCCGTTCCCCGCCCGCAACCGGGTAACTCTTCCCTCTTCCACTTTCTCTACTTTGAACCCATCCCAGCAGAGTCCAGGAAGTAGCCAGGCGCCAGGGACTGGCGGCGGAGGCGCCCAATGGGGCACGCCAGCGGCGGCAGAGGCCCCGCCCAGAGAGCGAACGCGGCCAATGGCCGTGCGGAGGCGGGACTTCCGCTGTCCCGCGGAGGGCGGGGGAGCGAACTGTTGTGGTGCGGAGCGTTGGGCGGGCGGCGGCCGGGCGGCCCAGGGGCTGCCGCGGGACTCGGGGCGCAGCCGAGCGGCTGCAGGGGTGGGGCGAGCCGGACGCGCCCCCGGGCCCGGGCGCCGCGGGTTCGAGGCCGGGCCCCGCGCGGGGAGGCCGCGCCACCCCGGGAGAGCTGCCCGGCGGCGAGTTTGCCCCGCAGCCGAAAGAAGGCGGGAGCCGGCGGGGGCCCTCGAAACCCCCTGGCAAGCCGGGCCCGGAGTCCCCGGGGAGCGGCTGCTTCCTGGGACGCCCTCCCGGACGCCCCCGCCGAAGGGTAACGGTTCTGGGCCCCCGGCAGAAGGCGCCTCCGGGTGACCCCCGGTGGGGCCCTGCGAGCCGCGGGAGTCGACCCCGGGGCCTCGAGCGGGGAGGAAGGGGCTTTCCAGAGGCGCGGGGCCGGGGGCCGAAGGAGCCGGAGCGCGGCGGAGCGGAGCCGGGCCTCCCGGGCGCGGGGCAGGGCAGCGCCTGGTCTGGGGACGGACTCCGGGACCCTCGGGTGCGGGGGCCTCGGCGACCTGCCCCGCGGGGCGCGCGGCCGCGGAGTGGCCTACAGGGGACCCTCCCGCAGAGGGGCCGGCCCGGGGCGGGGAGATGAACGGCTTTAGCACGGAGGAGGACAGCCGCGAAGGGCCCCCCGCCGCCCCCGCCGCCGCCCCGGGCTACGGCCAGAGCTGCTGCCTCATCGAGGACGGCGAGCGCTGCGTCCGGCCCGCGGGCAACGCCTCCTTCAGCAAGAGGGTCCAGAAGAGCATCTCGCAGAAGAAACTCAAGCTGGACATCGACAAGAGCGTGAGTCCGCCCCCGCCCCTGCCCCCGTTTGGGTCCCCGCGCGCCGCCGCCCTCCGGCCGCTGTCCCCGGCTGCGGGCCGGACCCCGGGGCCCTCCCCGCCCTGGGCCTCGCCGCCCTTTATCTGCAAACTGGGGAGTTGCACTCGGGATTTCAAAGGCCGCTTCAGCGCAGGCAGGCTCGGACTGGGATTCTGCCCAAATCCGGGAGGTTGGGGGCGGGGGGAGGGGGCTACCGAGGACCTTTCCTGCCTGGGAAGATTTGACAACAGTTTAGGGCTTGTTGTATTGGTTTAGATATTGGGGCCTGGAGACCTGGGTTGATTCTGTTGGCCCACGAAGGAGCAAGTGTTGGGGAGAGGGTGATGAAGGGACCCGGCTCTTCTTCAACTTCTCTCTCCTTCTCGGAACCCTGTTATTCCTTCAGAAAAGGAAAGGTGGCAGTTACTTCCCACTCCCACCCACCCCCCACCACCCCTGCCGCGGCGGCCTCGGCTTCTGCAGAGGGTCACCGAGCTCGCTGCTTGGCATGCAGCTGTGGGGAAGTGGGATTTTGAAGGATGTGGCAGAAATAAGGCCAAGGCCAGGTCTCGGGAGGAGGCTCTTTGCAGCCCAGGTGAGGGGGAGGAAGAAAATCAATTTTCTTAGGGGTAGCTTCTGTAGAAGGGCGTTAGGGAGGGGGCTTTAAATTTGAATAGAATAGCCCTGTGTTTTGTGCCTAATTATAGTAAAACTTTTCCTGTATGATTTCACCACTTCTAGTTAACAATTCTAAAGATGTGCCTATTGTCAACCAATTAAGAACTTTTTAGTTTGACATCTGTTGCTGCAAGCCTTAAGTGGCTGCCTTGTGATTAGGAATTGGAAATGAGTTAAGGGGGTATTTAATATTCAGGTAGACCTGCTAAAAGCTCAGGTGGTTAACATCCATTCTGTTTTAGGACCAAAATTCCACTGTTGGAGGAAATTAGAGATTGCTTGTTAAACTGAAAGGACACGCACCTTTCTACTTCGGATCTTACAGTTGAAACTGAGGCCCAGAGATAAGAAATGACAGAGCCAAAGTCACACAGTGACTAAGAGGCTGGTTAATTTCTTAAACCCATTATCTGACTTACTTCCAAGCCCCATGCATAAGCCTTGATGAAGTGCTAATAAATAAAAAATCTTCCCACCTCTTCCAGGCTCTTCCCTCCCACCCCCAATTTATTTATTTATTTATTTACGTTAACAATTGCAGTACCTTTGCCACTCTTGAAAGATGCTGTTTTTTAAAATGGCTGGGGGTGAGTTAATGGCTTTCTTACTACAAATCTCTATCAATGAATGAATGAAAGGAATTCATCAGCAAACAATTGGCTAGACACTAAGGTCCAGTTTAGGACACGTGTTGAAGTTAAATGCCTAATTCTAACAGAGCAGTGAATTCATCCTCTTGGAAACACTGCCTACCTTTTGTGTAGGTGGTTGGGAGCCTTTACTTGAGCAGCTTATATTTTCCTGTCCTTAAAAAAAAAAAGAGGAAGGAGGGAAGGAATTTCCAGTTCTGTTAAAGCCTTGGATGCCATGACATGTGAACAATTGTGTTGCTGCCACTGGGGCACCATTTACCTGGTGACCCCGCTGGGGAACCGGTGTTGAGCTGTGTTGGTGCTTTCACACGCACTGTCTACAAGAGAGGCCGCGTGAGCCTGGCCCTGGAGTTCCCCAGACGTAGTGCTTCTGGAGGAGTAGTGTCTCACGGGGGGATCACTCTCAAGATGTTTCAAGGTGGTGGCGCAGAATCATTATTTCTGAACGGGATTCTACCTCATTCTCACAGGCTTGGGCGGGAATTCAATTCTAAGTAACTGCCGTGTTACAGGAATTTGTAGCTGTTGCAGAAAGTTAAAACAGAAAAGAAAAACCCTGGAACCTTTGCTACCATCCTTCTTCCTCCACCTCTAGCCCCCAAAGGCCACCGAGCTCTGAAATTTCTGAAAACCAGCACGTACTTGAAAATGGTTAAGGAGAAATAATGACTATTTATCTTGTAAAAGGGCCTAGCAGAGAAACGTTTTAAATAATAACACCAGAAATCCAACTCAGGCAGCTTAAACTCATTTCATGTAGACATTGGCCGTGCGCTATGAGTTATTAATATATAACATGCTTTCAAACATTCCTCCAATTGACATATTTCTGCTTTATTCTGGAGAAAAGTGGAAGTTGAAAACAGTATAAAGAAAATGCTGGGGTAGGAAAGGACATGCACAGGGGGTCAGAAGGCCTGTGTGACCTTGACCAGATCATAACCCCATCTGTGTGGCTTCCGTTTATCTCCGTAGAAAATGAGATTGGGGCCAGTGGGGTTACACTGGTGATTGCTAAGTTCTCTTCCATCCAGAATTCCATTATTCTAGTGTCCTGACCTGAAACCTCCCAGCCACAGCTTCAGGACATCACCTCTTCTGCCTGTTCTCCTACCAAGTGTGTCCCTCTATGAATTTGAGGAGCTGCTTCATCTCAGAGTTTGCACGTGGAACTAGCTAACGGGAGGGCCAGCTTCCCATCGGGGAGGGGTAGTATGCTTTCTTCCCCAGTAACAGCATGTCCGGTGGACTGTACATCAGCTAGGAGGGATTCGTTGGGACGGTGACACAGGCTGTGTCCCAAAGTCCTTTGGCAGAGTGGGTGCCAGCAAGGCTTCTCGAATATGCGACCATATGTAAACGGTGGCTTTTGCTGGCCGAGGCTGCTCTCAGGAGGGACCGCATGTGCCAGTTCCGGTGCGCTTAGAGAATGCCTGCTGTGCGCAAGACACGGCCACGGTATAAACTGAAAAGTGCTCCAGACTCACCAGTCCAACCCCGTGAAAGTGCTGCTTCATCGGACTAAAAAGCAGTTTTCATTATTTTCTCCATGCAAAGGTCTGAATTAATTGATGCTGGCTTCCTATCCGCTTACTTTTGTCTTTAAGAATTGAAGAAATAAATTCAAATTCAGAAGTCTCTCAAGAACATTTGTGTCCATCTGTTCCAGTGTCAAGACCCCCAAGTCATTGACAGAGGCACTTTGTTTCTGTTAGGGTTTTGAGTGGCTCCCCAGACGCCCCTGGTACTTACATTCTTGAATAAAAACATGTTTACCTCTCAGCTGTTATGCCCCCAGCCTGCGCTAGGAAGTCGGCAGTAGCATCCAGCTTCTTTCGTGTGGTTTCTGGGAGAAAGAGCCTTTCTGCATCTCTTCCCACTTCTCTTTGTGGACCAGATGTGTGGTGATGCAAGAAGTATTATTCTGATACACAGGAATAAAGTTTTTCAGATGTCGTCCTACAGTAGGAGCTGTTGTCGATGTAAAAATAGGAAGTCCTGTCTACCATTACCACAGTCCCTTCTTTCCTCTTTCCTGGGACAATGCCTTCCATCCCATTGTAAATTCATAACTCCTGTAAGTCACATCACTCTCTGCTTCAAAAACCTTGGGGGGCTGTCTAGTCTGAAGGAAAGTCTAAGCTGTTCTCGTGCCCCCACCCCTGAATCTCTTGGTCACCCATATTTGAAACTCTTAAGTCTTGGCTCGTCTTCCCACTGGAATGCTTCCTGTCTACCCATAAATCCTCCTGTTTAGTCAGGGACCTCTACACTGACTATCCCAGCCACGGGCCTCTCTTCCTTGGCTGAACCCCTACCATTTATTATCTCCAGCCTTCAGGGGGAACTTAGTTTATAAGCTGTTGCCCAGTGTGTTGGTAGTGTTTGTGTCCCTTTGTCGGCTTCTTGTTCTACAACTCAACAGTAGACTTCTGGAAATTAGGGCCTCTATGTTGTTCTTCCTTCTGTCTCTTCAATGCCTTGCAAAGAAGAGAAGCCCCATAATTCGATAGATACCTGTTGCTGTTCCCATGGAATTGGCGAGTCTCACTTTAATTTGCTTCCCATCAGGTAAGACACCTGTATATCTGCGACTTCCACAAAAATTTCATCCAGAGCGTACGAAACAAAAGGAAGAGGAAGACAAGTGATGATGGCGGAGATTCTCCTGAGCATGATACTGACATTCCTGAGGTAAAAGTCCAAGAAGTCCGCCTGAGAAAGAATGGATTCTAATGTGATCTTTATCTCTGGCCTGGTCCGCTTTTTGGATTAAGAAATAATTTTAGTCCTCTTTGTTTTGCTGTGGTTTATCTGAAAAGTGAATCATAGAATCATGGTAATACTGAATCTGAGAGCTGAAAACTTAGAAATCAGCTGGTCTCACTGCCCCCTCGTTCTACAGACAGGCATAGAGACCCGAGGTCACACAGAGTTCGGGGCCTCTGGGCCACTGCCCTTTCCACTAGGCCATACTGTCTTTCCTCAGGAAGCCCCTGATAGCTTCTTGAATATAACCACGACGTCAAGTTGTTTAAAACCTCTTTTTGGCTTTAGAGTTGGAGACTGAGCTTGTATGGTTTGGGGGAAGTTACTGGCCCTCTGTTTTCTGATCTGCAAAATGAAGGTGTACATTGTCAGTTCATATCAGCTCTGGTCCCTGGTTCCCCAGCTCTGGTTCCCCAGGAGCCATTCCAAAGTCAGTTATAAGGGCCCAGGGTTTCTCAGCCCTGACTCTGTTGATATGCGGGGCCAGAGAAGTCTTTGTCGTGGGAGCTGTCCTGTGCATCACTGGATGTTTAGCAGCATCCCTGGATTCTGCCCATTAGATGCCAGTCACCAAAGTAGTGACCATCAAAGAGTGCCTGCAGACATTAGAGGACGTCCTCTGGGGGCAAAACCAACCCTTGCCGAGGCCCGTTGCTCTGGACGATGAGACCTAGGCTTCTTGAACCTTCAGGGTGCTGGTGCCTGCCGAGCAAGGCTACAGAAAGGAGTATTGGATTTTTTTCTAAGTTGTTTTCACTTCAGACTCAGCAGAAGAAAACCCGTTTGTAATGTACACTGACTTTTTGACACGTGAATATTTCATAAGGCAACCGCCTGTTAGCACTCAGAGTGGAAATGACTGCGTAGGAATAGAAAGAGTAGGCGGGCCTTTGTCTGCAGATGTGGAGAAAGCCTTTGAAAATATGGTCCTTTCCCTCTGCCCCTCCCTGTATCCCTTTTTCTAGCATTGGTTTACAATATTTTTCTATTGCCTTCAGCATTGGTATTATTATTTCATAAAGAAATGGATGTATTCAATTTCAGTGCTTTTTACAAAAAAAAAAAAAAGGGGGTTTGAGGAATGTTTTGAAAAGAATGAAGGACTTTGGTCCCTCATATTGATCATTCATTTTGTTTTTAAGTGCTCTCCACCTGCCTGAAGCAAGAACATCTCTTTTAGAGGCAGGTAAAAGCAGCCCAACTTTCTGGGCCTTCAATACTTAATGACTGTGCAGCTTTCCTCTCTTCCTGTGTTAGAAAAAAAGGGGGGGTCCTTTCCCTCTGTTATCCAGTCATTTGCAGAGACCCCAACCTAACCTGCTGATTTGTACATTCGCCACAGTAGCTTTCGAGTTTTCTCTGGAGAGTTGTTCAGGGTTCTGATACCTGAAGGCTGAGCCTAGGGAAGAACTCTGGGAACAGCAGTACCTCCCGCTGTCCTATCTCACGCCCCTCCATCTGATCTGCTACCAAGCTCAAGCCTGTCTTCCTCCAGGATGCCTCTCTGGGTTTACCTTTGCTCCCCATACTTGGTGTCCCCCTCTGGTATCACCAGCTTCCAAAGCTCCACTTGAGCATCTCATTTCCGATCACTGCTCAGCACGGTCGCCTGCACCCCCCATCAATCTTCCCTACAAACCACTACTAGATCCGTCTTCCTGAACATCACCCCCTACCACCTATGGTCACTCCTTCTGCTTTTCAAGACATGTTACCCTCCAGTCTCACCTTTTAAACCCATCGTGATTGCCTATGACGCCCGAGTCTGTCGCTTCATCTCCTGGCTTTCTGCGTTCATGGTCTTCTCTCTCATTCCCTAGTCTAGTCCTGTTACCCGCTGCCTCTCTAAGCCCTGCTCTCCTTAGCTATAAGTTTCACCGCCTTTGTGAGCCTCCTAGGACCACCCCTCCCCAGCTAGAACTCTTTTTCCACTGTTTTGTTCGGTTTTTGATTTTTTTTTTTTTGGTCCTCCCAGCCAGTTATTAGTCCTCAGTGGACCATTTCTAAGACATCTCTGTAGTCCTCTTCCCCCCTCCCCCCACCCCTCCTAGTGTAGTGCTGGGCACGTAGTGTGCTCTCAGTGAGCTGTGGCTAGTCAGGTGATGGATAATGTGTTTCTCCTCTTCTCTCCAGGTTGATCTGTTCCAGCTGCAGGTGAACACTCTACGGCGTTATAAACGACACTACAAATTGCAGACCAGACCAGGCTTCAATAAGGCCCAGTTAGCAGAAGTAGGTAGACAAATTGCACTGCAAAAAGAGAGAGCCAGCGTTGTGCTTCTGATGGTGACCTTGGTTCTCCCTGCTGCTACGTGTGTCTGTTGATCATAATGCCCTGCAAGTAACTTCCTAGCTCTGCAAGTAACTTCCTGTTCCCTCTCTCATACAATCTAGAATCCCACAGCTCTAAGACCTGGAAAGGCCCTCTTTCTATAAAAGAAACCATGGCACCGAGAGAGGAAAAGACTTGCTGAAAATCACACAGCAAATTAGTAGTAGAACTGAGCCTTGAATCTCCAGACTCCTGATTATAAGTCCTGAGTGTGCTTTTGTTTGTGCATTTGTTTGAATCTTGTTTTGTAAGATTCCATATAAATATGGTCCTTCCTGCACATCCAGTGTGTCAGATTAATCACCCCAAAACCTTTGCTCATATTCTGTGGGAGCTATTCTTTTTCTTTAGTTTTTCCTTTGATTTCTTCTCTGATGTTGGTAATGGAAGTATTTATTATAATGAATAGAACCCAAGAAATTTTTCTCTTACCCTGAGCTCTTAGTAAAATTTGGAGGGGGAGAAATGCTCTATTGGCCCTTATTTGAACCTACTGACAGCCTGGCTTGATACTTCTGTCCTGTTGGCATTTGTGCAAGTTTCCTCTCATCCCTCTTTTCTCAGTGTGCTTTTCTGCCTATTGTTGAAAATGTGGAAGATGGAAAAAAAGAAAAATAGAATGCTACCATCCAGAGGTCACCACTCTATAGTGCTAGTTCTCGGACTCTTTTGATCTGTCCTAGCCCCCTCAACCCATTCAGAGATTTCCTTAAAGTTTGACAGCCCCATTGGTTTTTGGTCTTTCCTTTAGGGGTTTCTTGCTGATCCATCATTTTTTCTTAAACTTCATTCCCCAGCATCTAGATAAAACAGATAGAAGTGCACAACTCTTTTCTACTTTAAGGTCACATTACCCATTTGGCAGCATTCCCCTGCTGAAAGGGATGGGATGAGGTGGGGCAAGGGCAGACCTGCATTCTCAGGACTTGTAAAACAAAGCCAAGTGTCAGGAGTACACAGTAAATGACGAATTCTTTTTCAAATGTGATGTGTTTTTCAAGAGGCAGCTATGTACTATTTAGATGAATTCTTGGGTCAAACACTTAACATCTGTCCAACTGGCTATTCATTTGACACAGTTTTAAAAAGACGCTTTTCTGCCCGGTGATGCCAGGGCCTGAGAGCTGGTGATGGTAGCAGCTAGCCAAGCAGAGCCGTCCCCACCTATTCCTCCTTGGGGGTGCCCTTGAGATTATGCCATGATGGACAGTTAGCTGCCACTGAAATAGAACTGCACCTTGGGAATGTTGTAGGTTCAAGTGCTGCTTTTGGAGGCCTTGAAACCAAGTCACCCAGCCGCCTAGGAGAGAAGGGCGTCTGAGTTCTGCAGGGATCATAACCCCCTCCCAGGCTCTGGAAGCTAACCCCTGCTCCTTCTTTTGCACAGTTCAGAATTTGTGGCCCTGATGTATACGATGCTTTAACAGACTCTGGTGTTTTCCCCCATGCAGACTGTCAGCCGACACTTCAGGAACATACCTGTGAATGAAAAAGAGACGCTCGCCTACTTCATTTACATGGTGAAGAGTAACAAGAGTCGACTGGACCAGAAATCGGAGGGCGGCAAACAGCTTGAGTGAGGATCAAGTACATCAAGGAATGAAGTATAATGCTGAATGCACAGGTGAAATCTGCTACGTGTAAGCCCGTAAAGACTGTTCAATTTTATTGTAAATAAAAAAGTTTGAATGATGAATACTGTAAATCTTTTTGGTCAGGAGGATTATATTCTCATGTTCAGCATGTGCATACAAAGACTTTCTTTTAAGGCAACTACGGGACTGAAAAAACAAGACCACTGAGAGATTTAAAAATGATGTATTGCAGCATTCAACAACGCATTAAGTCAATTCTACTGGAAATGTGGGATAAAAAATATCCTGGTACTCACCTTGTACGACCACGCTGCCTTGTGTGAGGTATAGGCCTGGAAGAGCAGTGGGGTGCAGCTAGCCGGAGAAGCGCAAGTAGACCCCAGTCTGGTGGGCACAGTCATGCCCCGCTTTGTTGCTGGCTGTGTCGTTGATCAGCAAATCGGTTTGACAGTGGTCCCCGCTCACTGGCCGCTGCCCGGCACACAGTAAGCAGTCAGTCAGTATGGGTGGCCGACTGCCAGCCTGGTAGCATCCGCTTCACACCTCTAGTTAATGAGACCTCTGCCATTTCTGTGGCTCACCACTTAACTTCTAGAATGTGGAGGAAATCCTGATGCACCAACAGGAGGTTTCTCATCAGAAGAGGATTTGAGGGCAGTCGCAGGCACCAACCTATATTGGCGGAGGTTCCAGAAACACTGAGGCAGGGGCCCTCGCAGGAGATGCAGCTCTTTGTACATCACTCTGTGCTTTACTCTTTGGGGTGAAATTATAAAGTTTGACTTCAGTCATCCTCCTAGGCCATAAATGCTTCGATAAATGGAGATATTTAGTGATTTGGGGCTCGTGTTTTCAGAAATACTAATCCTTAGTTCACAGCCACCAAGAAAGCTGCCAAGGATCATGTGATGCCTGCTCCGAAGTCCAATTCTGGGACAAAAAGTCTGACTGGCCATGACTCCCTGGGCTTGGGGTCACCAGCAAATCATGGGTTTGAGCAACAAAGGTCAGTGCCATCTGATACTCATTTTTGTGAGCAGTTTGCCTCCCTCTGGGGGCGGGGGGCGGAGATTGCTAAAACAATTTTTTTAAGTATGAATAACTACCTGATTTTTTTTTTAAAGTTCAAAAACTCAGATTCCTGTATCTTACTATATCAGAGCCAAAGTCTCCTTTGAAAACAAAGCTTTATATCCAAAAGTATGCTTTTGCAAAAGTTTCTAATCAGTGTGTTAGGGGACAAAGGATGTGAATAGGGGATGGAACAAAAGAGAAAAGGACTTGGATTCTAATTTCTGACCATCTTGACACATATTGCGGTCAAAAGTATCATTTTCTTACTCAGTTTTAATTGTGAGTGCTTTCTTAAGCCTTAAATTTAAAAGGAGCCGTGGATGGCCTAGCCCGGCAGAGAATTTTAATGTCTCATAGATGGCTTACTCTGAGCATCAGCACAGAGAAGTCCGAACACAACCCCCGCTAAGCAGGGCGGTGCAGTGTCTAAAGGCTGGGTTCTGTGGGGCAGAGGACCATGCTGTCTGTGGATTGGGGACTGGCCACCCCCTCACTAAAATGCAGTGTGTTCCGTTGCAGCAAAGCGTTCACCAGTGTTCAAAATGCATGTCTAGCAGATTGCAGCCTTTTTAAATATGTATAAATGAATGTGCATAGAACATATTCTAGACTATGAGGCGATCTTATTTTAATACACCCAGCTGTGGATGGCACATCAAGGTGCTCTCTGAGTGTTTTTAGTCATTCAGATTCAGTATGTAGAGACTGTCTCACTGCTTATAGCTGAAGGATGTCGATGTGCAGACGTCAAGAAGGCTCAAAGTTCTGTTGCTTATATAGGTTTTTCTCCTGAGAGACTGAGTTAGAAAGTCTTGAAGGCATCAAACACCAGGCCCCCTTTGTCAAGGGGAATGTTTTCTCATCAGGCCACAGTTTGGGGGGCAGATGGCGCCTACAGGTGAAGGCATTGGTAACCTGCTCTCTGGAAATGTCCATCTCTTACTGAGAAAATGTATCTTTCTGATGTTGAAGTGAAAATCGCCGATGTGTAGGTCATGTCACTATTTCTTTAACAGCAAATCTATTTCCCAGTTGAGGGAGACAACAGTACATTTCTGTACAAGAAGCTGTGGTGTTGGGATCCATCTGTTCCCGTGTCTCTGTAAGAATATTTTTGTTCCAGCGTGAAGCCTGGGGAAACGCTCACCTTCAGCCAGATGCTCTGCGCACCTGAGTCCACCCTGCCACCTTCCCTCAAAAGAGAGGTGCTTTTGGAAAATGGAGGCTGTGGGTATCTTTTCAACCTTTGAAAACATGTCAGATGAGAGAAAAGACAAAGCTATATGAACTTACGATTTTCTTGTGTGCAGAAATCTGTTCTTTCATCAAACCACTAAGCCACTTGCCTTAGCCTCTTCGGCAGTTTCCCAAGGCTTCATCTGTGGGCAGGAGACTTCTGCCTGTTAGAAATGGCTCCGAAGCAGTGGAGTTTGGGGAAAGCAGTGTTCATCTTGGCTGCCTACATTTTTATACACCTGCCAAGGACTCTTGCGCTTCTCTCCACCTATAATGTTGCAACATTGCCTTCTCTCCTCTTGGTGCTCCTGGGCAAAACTGGAATGTGAAATCCAGAGCTGACCTTGTCTTCTTAAAGAGTACGGTTCCTGCCTCGGTCCGGCTTGGTATGGTTCTTTCATATACCCTGAAGGTTGTCACGTGGAAATGCCAGTATCCTGCCACTCGTGTTGCTTCGATTTAGGGTTTTAAAAAAACAAATGGACAAACTTCTTATTTCAACAAACTCTTAGGTTGGCAACATCACGTGAAAAAGCTCATAGCCGAATCCCATGAAAGATTGAAACCAAAGGCTTCAGGATTGGCATTGTAAAATGACAAGGAATTTCACTTATGTGTTAGAGCCACCAAGTTGTTAGAAGTTCCTGTCATAGCTAAATATTCACTGCTAGGCTTCCAGAGAACAGATATTAATAATTGTTTGCAGCTGGAACGTTGCATCTAACCTTGGCATTTCAGCTGCTTATTTTGTGGGAACTTTTTGGTTAATATCCTGCAGGACAACTGCCTGGTGGAAGGGAGAAAGTAGGAGAGGGTACTTACTCGGGAGGTCTTGTCTGTTGAAATAGGCTATCCAGACCATGGATCCCAGAGAAGTTGCTTCATGGAAGTCACCTGAAGGCTCTCGGTTGTTAGAATGGTGAGATCCAAAAGTTGGGAAAGGGTCTTTAAGTCATCAGTCCAGTCTCCCCACAGGTGCTGACATTCTGCCTACAACTGTCCCACCAAGGGTTTGAGCAGTCTGGGCTTAAACACCTTTGAGGTCAGGGAACTCACTACCTCCTGGGGAAGCCTGCTCCATCTCTATAAACCTCTGGCTTTTCTGTGTTCTCTGTCATTTCCACCTTAGTCTCTGCCCAGCAGGGGCCGTGTGGAACAAGTTGTTCATCGTGGCCAAGGACCCTCATTGCTGCACTGTCCCAGGGCACGGCAGTTGTCTTTTTGAAAGGAGCAGCTAGCAGATGGATATTTTGGTGTCCTGGCTGTCTTTCCCCTTTAGCATGGGTCCACTTAGTTCCTTGTTGAAGGATGTTGTGGAAACCCCATCAGCCTGGTTCTCCTCCCGTGTTCTTGTGGAAGCTGATGGAGGGGGTCAGGGAGGAGGGGATGCTATCAGCCTGATTAAAAAAATAACCTAAGAAGGGATGGGGCCCTAGTTCTGTGCTTGCCCCACAAAAACTGATGCTCACGTCACTTAGGAAAAGTTTTAGCTAGGAAATTGTAAAATACTGCTCTGTGTGGAGTTTAAGGGCTCCATGGCTGCTGAGAGCTTGTACCTTAAGATTTCTGCAAGTACTTCACACATTGTTTTTATGGAGAAAACAAAGCTTAGGACCTTGGGGGAGGGGCGCATCACATGTCTCTGTGTCTAAGAAGTGCCATATTTTCAAGCTGGAAAGTCTTGTAAGGTTACTCTTGCCCCATCATTCGTTTTGAAGACAGGAAACTGACATTGAGAACGACCTGTCTGAGTCACAGGGCACTGTCTGGACTAACCTCCTGTCCTCCTGACCTGTCCAGAGCTCTTCTCACTCTGACTTGCACATGACTCGAGTCCTGTCCAGAGTAAGGTGCCTTCAGATATTTGAGACCTTGCCACTGAGCAGAGAGGTCCCCAAGGCCAGCCTGGCTCCCAGGGGCTGTGAACCAACCTGCTGGACTCAAGGCTGTGTGACACGATCAGGAAAGCAGTTGAGTTTTGCCAAGTGAACGTGAGGGGAGAATAGAACTAGCTGATGATTTAAGACCAGAGTTCAGAAGTCCTGGCGGGAGGTGTAGTGTTGTCCTAGAATCGAAATTCTCACGAAATGGGCTTGCTCTGAGATCTCTTGGTCAGACTTCTGCCTTTCAGGTGGTCCTTTGGGCTTGTGTCATTCGGTTGGCCCTGAGTCCAACAGACACCACTCTGAGGCCCCGTGATTCGCGGTCTCCCAGTCCCCGTACTGGGCTTGACAGTTGAACCGAAGGACAGGTGAACTCGAGGTCATGGTCCAGGAAGCATGGTGCTTTGGGGTGCCTTTTTATTCCCTTCATTTTATTACAGACTGTTTCCAAGTTCAAGGTGAGGAAGGGTAAAGTTGATCTGACATTTTGAGGTGGAGTCTAGTCTGGGGCCCGGTGGGACCTCTTCTTAAGGTAGAAATGTCTACACGCTGTTATTTCATCTAGCTTGTGTCCTAAACCACGAAGCCTTTGGTTGCTCTCACTCCACGAGCACCTCATCGCCCGGGACGGAGGGTTGTGCGGGACCCCTTCTGTATGTGTCTGCTGTCTGTGATGCCCATTGGAATGTTTTCGCCGTGTGGGTTTGTGTTCCATTTTGTAACTGCCTTATCAAAAAGCAAGTGCCCTTCCATTCCAGGCCTCCTCATATTGTACTTGTTTCCTGCCAAATTCGGAGGATCATTTGTATTTTAATTTTGTAATCTATGGCTCTGTACTGTTGAAAGGCTCTCAGTTCTGTGGGGTCTCCTTAGTATGTATGTGACTTTTCATGTTGCAATATCACACAGATGGGACGGCCCGACTTTCGCTCTTAATAAACGATCTGAATGAGTAACGAGAGACACATTCTGTTCTCCTTGACCGTCCACGTGGACTTCAGATGGTTTCATTTCTGTATTTGGCCCCTGGCTGTGTCGTACAGCAATCGGTGACAATGGTCTTTCCTCCGGGCTCTGAGTACTGGCTCCCGCGTTCCCCCCTTCCAATCCCAGTGCACAGCGAGTGAGCTTAGGTGGCGAGGTTGATTCCTGCTCTCTCCTATGGAGAGAGACTGAGGGGTCCGACCGCCAGAGGCTGGAGTCTGAATGCTGCAGAACATCCCAGATAACCTGAGCAAAAAGCTTCGCTCGGGGTCTGCAGCTAGCCATCCATATGGACCCTCAGGAACCTGGCTGGAGGACTCCAAGCCGAAATGCCTGTGGGGGGCAGCTGGGGAACACAGGTCCCTCCTAGGGCAGCCGCTCCTCGGCTCCAGCCTGTTGTCGCCACGTGGGGGTGCCAGCCCTGTATGGCCACTGCTCAAAATTTCACAAGAGGACCTGGTAATCCAGACCTTTATATGAATATCCCAATGTTCAGATGTCTCAAAAACATCTCTCACAGGGTGTGGACTAGTGTTTCTTCACATACAGTAGAGGCTTGCTATTTAGAGTTGGTTCATCATCTGAACACTTGTTAGAAATGCAGAACCTCTGCCCCCCTCACCTGCCAACTGCCTACTGAGTCAGGTCCGTGTTTTAACAAAGTCCGCAGGCAAGTCACATGCCGACGATGGGGCTACCTGACCACGTTTCACTGGTGGGGGCCCCCCCGAGGCCGCGGGGGTGGGGGTGCAGTGAGGCCCTTGCCCAGCTGCTCCTCGGACACCAGGCTTTCATTTCATGTCTGCCCCTTTAGTGCGCTTCTGTCCTCAGCAGAATGGAAAGGAAGCAATGCAATGAATGTTTGTCTTTGTCTTCTTTGTTAACGAGAGGGAATACACGCTAGCTCTAAACTTTTGAATGGCACCCAAACGGACAGCACAGCTCCTCCCCCTCACCGTCCCCCTCACCCCCAGGCCACTTCCTTGTGTGGAGGCTGACTCTTCAGGAGGCATTTTGGGGGGCAACGAGGGTGGGGAGTCCCAGCTGTCCCTGGGAGCCCACAGGATTCCTGGTGCTTGCCGCTGAAGGATGCCATCATTTAGGTGATCCCTGAGTTGATTTCCTTCAGAAAGCAAAGGCAGTTCTAAGTTTTGCAGCATGTTGTCTCCCCATGTGAGTGTGACAGTTACCTCCCTCCCTCTGCCTGCCTCTCTCTTTCTCTCACACAGAAGCGTCGGGCTGCCCACTGTACTCTAACCCCACACGCACTGAACTCAGGTGCTCTGTCCCCAGGCTTCCCCCAGACTGGCCGACCTCTGCTGGAGTCGACCTCCCGTGAGCATCTGTAGACATGGGTTATGATGGCAGGATGGACCCACATCTTCTTGTACAGAAGGTTCACTAGGAACCTGATACCCCTTTTTCAAAATAAACCTTTAGAATATTGAATACCAGATCATCTGAAGTCCAGTGGTTTTGAAAGTGTGGCACTTGCTACCTCCCACCCGCATCAGAATCCCCTAAGAATGCTGTGTACAGTGCCAATTCCTGGGCTCTATCCCAGAGTCTCAGAACAGAAAGCTCAGGGGCCGAATTCCAAGAATGTGAATTTTTAAATTTCCCCCATGTAAGACTTAAGCTTGATAAAGTTAAGAATCTGGTCCAGAGGTTTCCCAATCCAGCAGCTTCAGCCTCGTTGGGAATACTAGCTCAGAGTTCCCAGTGAGACCTAGGAGCTCCTCAATCTTCCTGGGGCCCAGGAAACCATTTTTACAAAATCACCTGGTACATTTATCTGCACATCCCAGTTTAGGAACCACAACCCCACAAGGCCCAGGGAGAGAAAGTAGCTGCGTTCCACCTGGAACAGCTCAGACATGTCAGAGCCTGAACAAATCCGAGGACATGCACAGCCACAGGGACACTATTATGAGGAGTCATTGCAATGGATCATCTTCAGTCCGGATAAAACCAGAAAGAAAATAATCCACAGTTCCGAGCACCCTGCCCGGCGTGGAAGGCAATGCTATAAATGTCTGCAGTTGAATCTTCCATTAACCTAACCGTTTTTTAGTTTATAAGGATCTTTCCCATCTAGAAACAAGAATAGCTGCCAAGTGCAGCGTGCCCACCAGACAACACACTGCTGGTTTTACACTCATTGACTCATTTACACTCATTACAATTATATAGAATAGGGACTGTTGTTAACTCCAGTTTATAGAGGTGTAAATGCAGGCATGGAGAGGAGGAACTTTGCCCGAGTCAAAAAGCTAGAGGCACTCCTGGGATTGGGTCCAAGGGTCATCTGGTCCTAGGGACATGTCAGGGAACTCAGGAATGCCACACTTTGAGGCAGGAGAGCCGGTCAGCCTTGTCCCAGAGTGGATTTACTAAGTAGATTTACTAAACTTTAATGAGGGATTCCTAGAAGTCACTAAGACTCTAGTTAGGAAATTTAATAGGGTTTAATGGAGGTTAACAAGGTACATCCAACTTTCCCGCCAGGTTTTAACTTACCAGAGCCGAGCGGAGATTAACAAGCCCGGGAGGTGTAAAGGCACCTTCGTGATTTAATGGGGTTAATGAAACTGTCAGAGGTGGGCCGGGAGGGACAGAGCCGGGGCACGCCACCGTTAACCACTCAATCTGGTTGAGGTCAAGAGACATTTATTAAAAAGCTGAAGCCTGCCCTGTCCTGCCATGGGCACCACAGGGGGAGCAAGTCAAAGAAGGCCACAACCAACATGCGGCCGTGGTTACTCCTTGATGGTGGGATTTGGAGTCTTACTTTGTGCCTTTTTGATGTCGTCTAAATCACTGATAACGGGCATGAATCATTTTCACCAAACCTATAAAATTGCAAAGCAATTCTTCTCCACATGCTCAGTCTTGAGGTGACATATTCCTCAAACCTGTAGAAAATAGGTAAAAGCAACAAGAATAAGACAGTCTTAAATTGGGCAGCATTTCACTGGCAAAGGGCTGTCACCCATCGTCTCGGTGGGTTTTGTCACACCCCGTGAAATAGCCATATACAAGGTCACACCGGGCAGTGGGGGAGAACCAAAGCAAATCCTCTCTTCTGCCTCCCCGCGTGGCGCAATGTCGTCACTGAGCTCTTACTCCGTGCCAGGCCCAACGCTAAGCACGTTACCTGCCTTAGGCCCGTCGGAGGTGAGAACTATTATTCTATTACATAGTTAAGTTTATTAGAGAGGTGAAATGGCTTGTCCAAGGCCACCAGGACGTGGTGGGGACGAGAGGTCAAACACAGGTCTATCTGGCCCCGAAGTCCAGCGTGCCCTGCTGCTCACTCAGCAGGTGAGCTACTATCTCATGGGAGCATTGTTCTCAACAGTGAAGAAGCGGAAACGATCTGTATGTCAAATAAAAGGCAACCGGTTTTAGAAGTATTATGTCTACATGTAGAATAATCTCTAATGCATGGAAGAACTTTCATCGCAGTTTAGAAATACTAGGTAGGTAGAGTACATAGGTATATATGCATACATGTTACATGAACATGAATATATACATATACACACATAAATACGCGTGCACGCACACACCGGTATCTGTGACTCAGGCCGCATCTGTAGGCATATCAAGACATCTACTTCCCAGCTCCATGTATAGCCATACTATATCTGTATCATATGATTCAGAGTAAGGGGAAAATAGGAAGAAAAAGGCTTTCTGAAAATCAAGGGAGCTTCCTGGAAGAAGAGGCTCCTAAACAGACCCTTGAAGAAAATGGAAGGTTTCACAGGAGGCTAGGCTGAGGGGAAGTCCAGTCGGGAGCAAAAAGCTCAGATGCCAGAGTGAGGAGCATGGACTTTGGAGTCACCAAACCTACTATTAATAAAAATCCAAACCAAGCAACGCAATATGGCCAAGAAATGTTTGAGTGTCTGAGGTGACACCAAGTGACACCAAGAAAATGCCAGGTGTCTGAGGGAATCTGGAAAGGGACTCTGTCCCCCAGGAGCTGGGAATTTCAGAGGAGTTCGTTGTGAGACAGGGACGGAAAGTAATCCTTCCACTGCTGAAATCCTAGGGTCTGTGGGGCGGCCTCGGAAACCCACACCAGCCCGCCTTCGGATGAAGGGGCCGTGCGTAATGGGCTCGTGCCATCTTAGAGAAGCCAGTAAGGCTTAGCAAACGCAATGAGCTTAATTAAGTGAAGGCAGCTAATGAGAGAGACTTTTTGAGGGCGCATGACTACCGGGAAGATGGGACCATGCTAAAGGAGCAACAGGAGGATCCCGATGCCCAATCAGACCCCTCTGAGGCTCCTCCTTAGAGGACGGGGGAATGCAGGGGTGGACCCGGCTTCAGGGCGAGCAGTGCCCTCAGCTGTGTGTGTGTGTGTGGGGGGGGTCCGACTCAGCCATGTCAATAAGCAACTGCCTGAAGGTGAAACTGTAAGTATTGAAGCCTACGGAAGCCCAAAGAATGAGGACTGTGGAAAGCAACACTGACAAAATCCCAGCCTGCCTACTGGGGTTTATCTGCACTAGACCAAGTTGGACCTCACTGAGCCAACTTAAACAGTTCTGAAGAGGCTCCACCACCTTCAACGGTAAGGGTGTTTATTTCTGGTGGCTAATATTTGATATGATGCATCCTATTCGTGTTTCTAACAAGGAATATTTCCTTGAATATGAAAAAGTGGTCAGGACACCATATCAGCAGAAACAAGAGCTATTATTTGTTAAACACCTACTCAGTGCTAGACACTGTGCTAGGGTCATAATCCTCACACCAATCTGCAAAGGAGCTATTTTTCCAGTGGGGAAACAGGCTCAGGGAAGTTAGACAGCTGTCCTAGAGTCTTATGGTGAGCTGGAATTTGAACCTATGTCAGTCTGATTCCTCTGTGCACCGTGTGACCCCCACTACAGAGAGAAGTCGAATACTGACAGACATGGAGGGTCAGGAAAGCTCTCAGCAGAACTCGGGATCCCAGCAGTCGGGGGCGGGGGGGGGGGGGGGGGAGGGTTCTTGCAGGGAAAAAGTCCTCCACATCCTATGAGCCCTGCGCAGTAGTGACAGAAGGAGATTGAGTTACCAAGAGAAGATTGTTTTGTTCGGTGGCTCCTATCCAAAGAAAGAGAACAAAATGTATGATGTGTTTTGGACTTCTATAGGGAAACACAGACTTCTGTCCCAAGGTGACTTTAGGGAAGAAGGCCTCAGAGATCTTGGATTGCAAAACCCCAACATCCCTCGGGAGTTAGCCTCATGCCCAGGACTCCTAGCTCTGGGACTGTCTGGGTCCCCTCTCTGCTCGCCTGAGCTGCCGAAGGACGTTAGGAAAAGTGGGCCTGGGGCTCTAGGGTCTGGAGTCCTTAACTGGTTTCTCCACACCGAACTCGGAGGAGGGAGTGTGGCCACCAGGTGGCGCCCTCCGCCTAGTGGCAGCCCCAGGCCACAGGGGAAGGCTCAGGGGTATTTTCTGTCCCCTCACAGGTGCTGTGTTCGGTGACTGCTTTGATTCACACCACTGTAAAAATCTAAACAGTCAAGGCAGAAAGGGACTTAGATCTCTGGTCCGACCCCCTCATTTTACAGATGACACCAAGTTCCGGGAGTGCGGGGCAAGGAAATGCCCAGGGTCACACAGCAGCTAAAAACCCCTTCTCTTGACCACTGGGTCTGGTGCTTTCCCTACACACCAAGTGTTCTCACACTCCCACAAACACCTCCCACTCCCCACCAGTGAACTGCTGGAACTACTCTGAGCCAAGAGCCGTATCTCAGGGCGTTGGGGGAAGCCATGCTCCTTCCCTGTTCCCTGCCATTCCCTGTTGCTTCTAGATCAAACCCTGCAGCCGAACCCCAACTACAACAGAGGCAGTAACGATAGCTCATGTTTACCACTGCCTATTCTGGGCTAGCCTGAGAGCTTTCCAATCATCATCTAATCATTATTGGGTCATCACATCTCCGTGAGTCATTCTGCTTTCCCTTTTACAGAAGAGGGAGGGCTCTGGGGCTCAGAGAGGTTAAGAAACCTGTCCAGTGCCACACAGCTTATCCAACCAGCTCATGTGGTTGTTGAGTACAGGCCTGGGGGTCAGTCCCAACCTCCCTGTTGACCTTGGCCCTGTCTTTTGTACTATATTCTCTGTTTCAAACCACTTCAAAAAACCTTTTCCTGTTTCAGCCTGACAGAGTTCTGTGGATTGAGGAAAAGCATCATTAGCCCATCTTAAAGATTAGAAAACTGGGACCCGAGAAGATGGGTGGCCCAAGGTCACCTGACACATGGTAGGCTTGGATCTGGAACCCAGGGCTTTACCCACTGTGTGGAATACTCCAAAGGACCCTCCACAGCTCACTGCCCAACTACAGCCCTGCTGATGTCTCCCAAACTTGTGGAACTCAGTGGCTAAAATCGCAGGTTTAGGAGACAGACGGGTTTGGGTGTGCATGCCCGCTGGGCCACTTAGTTATGTGACTGTGAATAGTTACCTACCCTCCATGGCTGTTAGGAAGTGTAAACGAGCCCATAGATGTTGCACACTGCTGCCTGGTGCACAGTAAGTGCTCAGGAAATGGTGCCTAGTTATTGATATGATTAACTAAAGCTCTGTGTTTAATATTCCTTGCCTCACATCATTAAGGTAAACCAGGGCAGGTGGGGGGCAATAGCGGTATTTCTGAAAGTAAGGCAGTGGTATATGGTAGAAATACTATGCAAGCCACAAATGCGAGCCGTGTCTATAATTACAATTGTTCTAGGAGGCACGTTAAAAAAGTAGAGAGAAACAGTAGAAATAAAATTGAACAATATAGTTTATTACATGTACATTGTCCCATATGGCAGCCATTAGCCAAGTATGGTTACTGAGTGCTTGAGGTGTGGTCCAAGCTGAGATGTGCTCTAAGTATAAAATATACCCCTGAATTTGAAGACTTAATATGAAAAAAAGAATGGAAAATATCTCATAAGTAATTTCTATGTGGACTACATGTCGAAATTATAGTTTAGACATATTGCATTAATAAATAAATATATAATGTATAAGTAATATAATAAACTATATTGTTCAATTTTATTTCACCTGTTTCTCTCTACTTTTTTAACGTGCCTCCTAGAACAATTGTAATTATAGACACGGCTCGCATTTGTGGTTTGCATAGTATTTCTACCATATACTGCTGCCTTACTTTCAGAAATGCCACTATTGGGGCACCTGGGTGGCTCAGTCGATAAGCGTCTGCCTTCAGCTCAGGTCATGGTCCCAGGGTCCTGGGATCGAGTCCCGCATCGGGCTCCCTGCTCCACGGGAAGCCTGCTTCTCCCTCTCCCACTCCCCCTGCTTCTGTTCCTGCTCTTGCTATCTCTCTCTGTCAAATAAATAAATAAAATCTTTAAAAAAAAAAAAAAGAAATGCCGCTATTGCAGCCCGCCTGCCCTGGTTTACCTTAATGATGTGGAATGTAAGGGATTTGAACCAGGAATCCACTCACTGGCTGGGTGCCCTTGGGCAAGTCACTGCAAATTTCTGTGCCAATTGGAAATACAGGTCCGCCCCCTCCCTGGCCCCGCCTCCCCCCATCTGAAAGCAGAGCATTCCTGTGACACCTTTTGTAAGCCAAAATGGCATAAAGCAAAGGAGTAATTACTGTTAATCTATAGGGGGAAAAAACTGAGCATTCCTGGACCAAAAAAAGGAACTTCCTAGGCTTCTCTGATACCTTAGGACACATCTAGCTAATGGAGATAGAGCACAGATGCTCACAGGCACAGGTCAAAGCTCTGGTAGATTTTGATGCTGAGATGCTGAGTGTGGCTCTCAGGGAAGGAGCCTGGTGGGGCCCCTCTCGCTGCAGGGGCCTGCGCTGTCTCTGTATCACCTCACTGCACAACACACACTGAATGCTATTTTTGCTTTTTGCCTTTTTTCATAAAAGTGAAAATCCTCTTCTAATTTCTTTTGGTTAGCAGAAAACAGGTACTCACATAGGTCTTTCATAAAGTGAAGTAGCAGAGGACAAACTTCTGAAAGGCAGGGGGACCTGTGTGCCCTGACCTTTCCAAAACAAGAAAACAAACCAAAATAAATCCTCAACGCCTCACAGGCTATTGTGGGGGTGAAATAAAATCATAAAAATAGATCTACCAGGGACAATGCACTACTTTGCATGCCTTATCTCATTCAGTCCTCACACAGCCCAGGAAGTTGGGGTCATGATCTCTCCTAGTTTGTAGGTGAGGACACAAGGCTCAGAAATGTTCAGTCAGGGGCGCCTGGGTGGCTCAGTTGGTTAAGCGACTGCCTTCGGCTCAGGTCATGATCCTGGAGTCCTGGGATCGAGTCCCACATCGGGCTCCCTGCTCGGCGGGGAGTCTGCTTCTCCCTCTGACCCTCCCCTCTCATGCTCTCTGTCTCATTCTCTCTCTCAAATAAATAAATAAAATCTTTAAAAAAAAAAAAAAAAAAAAGAAATGTTCAGTCACTTGTCCAGAGTCTCTTGGCCACTGTATTGTTCTATATCCTGCACTAAAAGTTGAAAGTAAACACGGGGAAAAGAATAAAATTCCCCGCCGTGACCTTGAGCAAGTCCCTCCATTCTATGGGCCTCGGTTTCCCCTTCCTGTAAAATGAGGGAAATGTTTGGATGGTGGGTAAGGATCTTTGAGGTCCCAGTGTTATGGGGTGCTCTGAACATTTCTGTGAAAATAGGACTTCCGGAACTCTTTGAAAGTCCAATGACTTCCATTGTCCGTTCTGTGGGGATAAATGTGCATTTCTGTTTGTTTGAATAACATTTGTGGGAGCTGTATATAGTGTCTGTCTGCTTACATTAGACGCTGTGTATTATAGTCAAGAGTCTTTCACTATTTCCCATATAAACCTTGTTTTTTATGGGTTTGGGAGAGCTCAGCTGTAAAAACTCCCTTGGCTGAAAAAAAATTTTTTTTCAAACAAATTAGGTTTAAATCAGGAGGCTGGTTTCAGACACTTCAGACCCTGCATATTTTTTCTTCCTAGTCACTTTTCATTTAAAAATGAGACTTGCTGATTTCTTAGTTTCGTTTCTTTTATGGGGATTTAGCAAGACCATAAGCTTAACTGTTGGTTGCATGACGAGAATGGATCCAGAGCCTTTTCCAAGGGAGCGGGGGTGGGGGGAGTGGGGGGGGGGCCTGAAGCCTTCAGACGTCCTTCTAATCCTAGCTCACTAGCTCAGTCTTTGACTGGATGTGTGACCCTGAGCTGGTCATTTCACCTTCCCTTCTTCCTGTCAGGAGCAGGATTCCTTCACTGAACCCTTCTAGTTTATGGGGAGAAAAACATGCTTGGAGAAGTGGAAGTTCCAAGGAAAGATGAATATCAGAGGCTGGGACAAAGAATAACATGCTGTTTTCACCAGCAGAAAGTAGATTCCTGGAGTGAGAGTGTTACAGTCAGGAGAAAACCCAGAGGTCAAGAAGCCTACCACCTTCCTCACATTATAGATGGGATCCACTCTGAGCTGGGAAAGGGGAAGAGAGTTACTGGTGAAGGCTGGGGTTAGAATCCAGATTCCTTCCCAAACCCCCTCCTTTCTTTCTAAACCACCTTACTTTGGGGGCCAAGAAAGATCCGACTGAGATGGCTTTATTTGTATGAACACACACACACACATCTTGGAGGTGCTCTGAGATGTGGGGAAAAGCCAGGTCACCAGAGGCAGACAGAGATGCCCTTTGATCCGAGCCAACCCACCTTTTACTGTCTGTGTGACCTTGAACGAAGTCCTTCACCTCTCCGGAGCCCAGCTGCCTCAGTATTAACCTCATGCAATCTTCATGAGGCTTAAATGAAATAATGCATGCTAAGGGCTTAAATAATTTCCTCTACAAATTTTAGTTGTTGTTATGATTATTTCATGCATTAATAGGTTTTAAATGTAAGAAAAGAAAAAAAATAAACGTAAGAAAAGATTCTATTTACTGCGTGGAAGGAATAATAAAACTCTTCACAACAAATATTTACTATTCTATGTTAATGGGTGGTGATTATTAGGATCCTTTCATATTCTTATATTGATACCCACAGTGCCTAGCACCAGGTGGGTGCTCAATTCATGTATGTTGAATAAAGTGTACCAAAAGTACACTGGCCACTGGAGAAATTAGAAGGCAACGGCAGCATAATGTTTTTGATTGTAAAAGTAATACTTATTCATTGTTTAAAAATGTAGAAAAATATAGCTCAGCAAAAGGAAAAGTCAAAATTATCCCTATTCCTCAAACTCAGAGGTAGAGGTGTAAATGTTTTGATGTATATTCTTCCACTTTTTCTCCACGAATGCTATTTAGTTAGTTTTACATAAAGCAGGGTCTGGATAAACTGTCTTTAGCAACCCGGGAGGGTTTTTTGGTTTTTTTTTTTCCTCCACTTAATATATCATGAACAATCTCCATGTCAATTCCCACACTTTTTCCAGTGGCTGTGTAGTAACCCACTGCACTGATGGATTTATTTAACCAGTTCTGTAATTATAACACATCGGGTCCTTCTGTATTTTTCACTCTTCAGTAGAATAGTCCTGGCGTTAAAGCTTTGTAACATCAGTGACTACTCCCTTACAATAAATACCTGGAATTTACTTTTAAGTCAGCGACCATTCCATTTCCCCCCTTGATATTAAAAAAAAAAAAAAAGTGATGTTCTTAATTCAAAAATACTAATGACACTGTTTCTGCCTCTGCGGGATTGAGGTAGGTTTCCGACAAACCGCGTTGAACCCCGGGAGAGAATGAGGAAGCACCCCCCAGGCTCTAAAGCCATTCCATGGAGGGAGCGCTCACGAAAGGTGAGAGGCTGGAGAGCCGGCGGCGGAGACAAGCCCGGGAGCCCGAGCCCGGAGACCCCCTGCGCAGACTGGTTTGTGAAACCCGGAGCAAGTCCGCCGCGGCCTGGGGGCTGGGCTCTGCCAGCCGGCGAGGGAGGACTGCAAGTGTGGCTTGGGCGTTCTGGGGGAGAGCGCGAGGACATCCCCGTGACCCCCGCAAGGGGCAGCCCCCTGTCTCAGCTCCCAGGTCCTAGGCCTGAGATGGGGACCACACATGGTTGGAACTGAATTTGAGGCTCCATCCACCACTGTCTTCTCAAGCACGGCTTGGGCCCGGCCGGATGGGGCTTCCTGGGGAGGCATGGTTATGCCAAGCTTGGCTCCGGCTGCCTCGGGCGGTACCCCTCGGGACCCTCTCTCCACTCACTGGCCAGGGCTCCGGGAAAGCAGGACCCGGGTGCGCATTCCTCCCGTGCCTAGGATACTTCACGGCGCTAAAAATAGTCGAGGGAGCCGAGCTCTGCGTAAAGCCAGAGGACCATCTAGAAACTACACTGGAGTCCTGGGTTCGAATCCAGATAAGGCCCCCTTCCGTGTGGAGGAACCAGGATCGGCTTGCTCCCTGAGCCTCAGTTTCTCCATGCGTGTCAGGATGTCTAAGGGGCTTCTCAGCTCTTGGAAAGAAAAGGAAAAAGAAAAAGAAAACCCCTCGATTTTTCTTTTCTGTTCCTCCCTGAGGGCCTTGGGGCCTGGGGCCGGGGACTGAGGCCGGGGGAGGGGTGTGCAGGGCCGCTCATTACCACGAGGTGTTGCCCTAGTTAAATCGCGGGCCTGTTTGATCTGGCGGCGGGTGGCGAGAGGGAAAAAAGGAAAAAGTAGGGGGGTCGGAGTAGAGAGACACTCACACCTCCCCCACCGTTTCCTCGCACCCATAAAACACCTTTTATTAACTCCTTCGCGTCCGGAAGGGCTGGCGTAGCCGTTCAGCTCCTGCCACGGTGGGTGTTTACAGCCGAGTCTAATGGGGCCCCATATTCACCCCGATGCCGGGACGAGGCGCCCTGGACACGCCTGATCCTGGAGCTGCCCGGGGTCTCCTTTCTGGCGCACACCCCAACCCGAGGGCCTCCAGCTCCCGAGCAAGAAAGCGCCCGGAGACCCGCGCGTGCGTCCGCGCCCCTCCCTGGCAGTGAACGCGGAGACCCGTGCGGACACCGCAAAGCGGGCGTTCCCTCGCGCGACGTGGGAGCTGTTGGGACACGGAAAGCGCTTAGCCTCGAGCCTAGCGCAGAGTTGCGCGCAAAGCTAGCTGTCTGTACACTGTTATTTAGGGATACGTAAACGCCAGCGTTTGCCTGCCCCACTTTAGCCTTCCACGCATCCTCGCCTTGGCAAATGCATCCGCTTTTATTCGCTCCCACACCCAGTCCTGGGTGTGCCCGTGGGGGCACAGAAACCAGCTGTCCTGCACACGTGCCCGAACGAGCAAGCACACACACTCCATTGCTTTGCACAAATCCACATGCTCTCTCACAAATACCTGTTTAGTGCTTTGTTGCTGGAAAGAAACCTAACTGTCTCAGTGTAACCATAAGCACTCACGAGCTTATTTTAGTCAAGGATAAAGTAATAGCCGCTATGATCTGTCGAGCTCTTACTGCATGCAGGGAGCTGTGCTAGGCACACCCTGTGCTTATTATCCGCGCCCCCCACCCCGGCACAGTTGCGGGGCTCCGTGTGAGTTCCTGTACCACTATGCACACATCTATAAGATCAGGAATCTCATGTACGTGAACATATTCCCCAGCGCATCCGCTCCTCCGAGTTGCAATGCCCTCGGATGCCCTTTATTTGTGTGACAAGCCCCCTTCCCAATAACCCCAAAACACCGCCTGCAGACACCATACTAACCCACACACAAGCTCAAATGCTGACCCATATAAATCCTAGCCTGTCCTAGCTGGGTCTAATTCGTTTCCAGTTTTCTGTCTGTGGGTTCACTAAAGTTATCCCGGCCAGCCATTATATTCTAAAAACTTTGTTCTTTGTCCCACGAATAAATCCTTTATCTACCCCCTTTCCCGACTTGAGTTGCAATTTGGTCTGAATATTTATCAAAACAGAAGTCAGAACAGAAGGTTCTCCACCTAGCAGAAATGATGGGGCCAGTGGATATACCCACCAAGACATCACACAGGCTGCCTCTGATTTCAGAAAATCTTTTATTAGTCAAGAGCATAGATACTGCTTTGGCAAAGGGAGGGGGCAGTGAGTGGTCTTATAGATTTGAGGTAGAAAAAGGGTAGGGATGGGGGATAAACAAACACCTGAGCGCAGCAGGCATAGTAGGTAGTTTAAATACATAAAAACTTTTCAACATAGAGAAAAGTTTTTATTTACAAAGGAAGGAAGGAAGGAAGGAAGAAGGGAGAGGGATAGAGGAAGGAAGGAAGGAAAGAAGGAAGGAAGGAAAGGAGGGAAGGAGAGAAAGCGTTTCCCTTGGAACTGAATAGGAAGTGCAGCGACAATAAAATAAAATAAAACACCACTGTTTGAGGGAGAACAACAAAAGGCAGCCCTCCATCTTCCTGGTTTGGTTCTCTTTCCCTGGCAGAAAACTATTGATTCCTCTTATTGCATTTTAATTTGGGAAGAGAGCGCTCGGGGGATTTGCCGCAAAGCGGACAGGAGGACGAGAAAAAGAGCCAGTAGGCAAAGTGGAGAAAGCATCGGGGGTTCTAAATTCGCCCCAGAAGGGTTGGAAGGGTGCGTTTTAGCGCGCTGGAGTCCCGCAGTCCCTCTCTCCCGCATTGTGCAGCCAAGAGCCGCCCTCTCAGTTTGGGGGGGGGTGGATATATATATATTTCTCTTTCTCTTAATGTATTAAAAACAATTTCAAATGACATTGCACGTGCGATCCAAGTGTGTTGTTGCAGCCGGCAACCTGCCAGCTCGCAGCAGAGGCTCTGCGGGATGCGCCCCTATAAGCCCCTGGCACCCAGAGCCTGGCCCTCGCCGCCGCCTTCCTCTCCTCCCGGGGCTCCGGGGTCGGGCAGCCGTGGCGGGGTCCTCGGCGCGGCCTCAGCTCACTGGTTTAACTCCAGCGCCCAGACTTGCTGCGGCCAGCCTGTGCGCCCTTTAATCCTCTTCTCGCCTGGGCCCAGGGCAGGAGGAAAGGCTTCGTGTTGCTGCTGCCAGAGGACACACACAAGAAAAGAGGCGAGAGACAGGTTTAAATTTTTCTGCTCCTATCACCCGGGCATTGAGTCGGGGTGGGGAAAAGGTTTTGGGAGCAGTAACTGGGCGCCTTTCAGTAAGTGACGGATTTCTGTTTGCGAAATAGGCAAACAGGCTCATAAATTTGCCTTTATGCGCCAGAGTTTCTGGGGGCCGGGATGGGCTGGGCAGCTTCTGGAAGCATGGTAACAAGAATTTTCTGTGTCTTGTGAAATTGGTGCGCGTAGTTTGGGCTTTATGGTGCCAAAGGATGACCGCCGGGGTTGGAATGCGAAGGGTGGGAATCAACAGTTTTCCCGCTCGCGGACCTGCGTCCCCCCTACAAGTCCCACCCGCTTTCCAACCTAATTTAGCGTCGGGCTTGGTTGCGGGGTTGGGTCCCTGCTGGCGCGCTGGGAGCCTCAGACGGCTAGGCGAAGGAGGAACGAGTCGGCCTGGCCCACTATCCTCCTTCCCGGCTCTTAGCACGAACCAAGCGGTGCTACTTGCAAGAGGCGTAGACGAGCAGTGGGTGGGGATATGCCCCCAAACTCCTTGCAACCAGGTGTCGCCCCGGCCTGCCTCTCCTCCACCCTGGTGGCAGTTTAGAGACCCGATGCGTATCGATCTTGCCCAGTCTCCCCAGGCGAGCTTTCCCTAGTTTACCACAGGCCCCTGCGAGTCAAAGAAGACCTGGCAGGGCATTCTGGCTGACTCCAAACTTGCTGCGGCGGGCCTGAACACACCAATTTAGAGAAGCGAGTTCGCTAGCCTGGCAATCACCGCCCTCAGAGGTCCCAGAGCCCTGGGCCAGCGGCACCGCCCTCCAGAAAGTGTTGCCCTT
Organism: Mirounga leonina; assembly: GCF_011800145.1. Taxonomy (NCBI): domain Eukaryota; kingdom Metazoa; phylum Chordata; class Mammalia; order Carnivora; family Phocidae; genus Mirounga; species Mirounga leonina. The sequence continues at coordinate 1,012,792 of NW_023270231.1, forward strand.
CCTGGAGAGGATCGAGAAAGGTCGAGTAGGGATTGTGATCTCCAAAGCCAAACGCAGTGGGGGAGACCCGTGCCTCTTGCTTGTCAGAGTTTACACACCAAACGGTCAAGGTCGCCCTCAGAACTAGCTCGTGGCCAGTGGAGCAGTGGACCCGTTCTAGACTGGGAGTAGAAGACCTGACTTGTTTTACCCCAGTTCCACCTCTGACTCCTCGGTGTGTGGCCTCTACCTCCCAGTACCACTCTGGGTCTCAGTTTCCCTATCCGTACAACAATGGAAGTAGCCTAGCCTCTTCAGCAAAAACCCTTTGAAAACAGTAACTGAGTCCACGTGCATAAACCCCCACTAAGGCAAATTAAACACTTCTACAGCATTCTTAACGTGAATTCCAGGAAAGCCCAGGAATGGATCAGACCCCCTTGAAATTGGAAGCAAAATATAAGACATGTGCATTTTCTCGGGTCCGCATCTTCCAAAGGATCCTTAAAAGGGATCCTTTCAGGATGGTCTTCATTCACAGCCTTACAAAGACTGTCCCACATTACAAATGAGCTCAAACATGAATCCGCCTCCCACCACGCACACAATCCCACACTACAGCCTCAGAATTCCCCGCAGCCTCTCAAAATCACACACACGGCAACGCAGACTCCTTCCACTGCGAACGGGGCCTGCGGGTGCTGACCCAGCCCTCACCCTGGGCCGGAGCCCGCAGGCCCCGGACTTACCAGCTCCCTTTTCCGCTTGCTCTCGCGGCCGCCATCCGCCTTCTTGAGTTCGGCCTTGAAGGCTTCGGGGTCGCCGGCCTGTGCGTCCTTGGCCAGCACGTCCATCAGATAGGCGATGTAGCTGGTGGCCAGGCGCAGAGTCTTGATCTTGGAGAGCTTGGTGTCCGCAGGCACGTTGGGGATGCACTCGCGCAGCTCTGCGAACGCGCTGTTAATGCTCTCTGTGCGCCTCCGCTCCTTCTTGGGTCCTGAGGCTTTCCGCCGGCCCAGGCGGCCTCCGAGCGCCTCCAGCCGCCCGGGGCTCTGGCCGGGCCTGGCGTCCGGACCGTAGGCTGCGGTGGCCGCCGCGGCCGTGGGCGGTGGCCCGCTGGCGGGGAAGTCCGGGGCAGCGTCAGCGGGGCTCAGCAGCCAGCTCTGGAAGTAGGGCCGCTCCTGGTGACAGCGCGAGGCCGGGCCGAAGAGGAAGGGTTCGTGGAGCATGGGGTGCGTTGGGTGTGGGTGGTGATGGTGGTGATGGTGGTGATGGTGTGCGTAGCTGCCCACGAGGTTCATGTTGGAGCGGCCTCTGGCCTGCGCCGCCAGCGCGATTAGCGCCGCCCCATGCGCCCCACAGACTGCCGGGGCCACCCGTGGGCTCCGGGGTGGCGCTCTGCTGGACGCCGGCTCTGGGGCAGTGTGGGGCAAGGCTGAAGAGAGGCGCGCAGCCCGCTGGCCTCTCGCGCGCTGGGACGCCGAGGCCGGGAGACCTATTTAACCCTTCTGCGGCCTCCCCTTCAGGGTCTGGCTTATATAAGGCCGCGGCTTGGATGTCAACCTCTCCCTGGAGCCAATGGTAGGGGGGCGGGGAGGAGGAAAGGGGGTGGCCGTCCCTGGTTTTAAGCTCGGCTAGCCGGCACCGCTCGACTCTAGGCCGCCTGCGGGGACAGGGAGGCGGCCCCGCCTCCGCCTCCCCACCCCCAGTTCCTGGCTGGGGGGAGGCGGGGGCTCCGTACTTGAGGCACAGGCCTGTCAACACCCTAGACGGTGGCTGCCCCCTCCTCCCTGTGGAGCCAGGGAAAGGAATCCAGAATCATCCGGGAACAGAAGGCCTTCACCTAGAGCCCACCCCTTGATTTTCCAGATAGGGAAACTGAGACTCGGGGAAAGAGTGTCTTGTTTCTAGACTGTACAGAATTCAGAATAGGAATTCTAGCCCTTCTCAGTCCTGAGCTCCATCTACTCCCCTCAGCGTCAGAAGATGAGAGGGCCCTGCCGGAGGCAGCACAGACCCCTAACGTCTTCCCGAAGCACCCCCAGCCCCTAGTCATCAGCCCCATGCAGCGGGGGCCCTGAGCGGTACTGTGCAACCCAGTATCGCACCAGCCAACTCTGCCCAAGGCATCTACACGGTCCCACAGCCCGCCCAGGGCTGGAGAAGACTTGGTGTGTGGGGGAGGGGGGTGGAGGAAGTCAGGCTCCAAGCCCACAGGCATTTACTGATTTGTTCCGGGCTCCAGGGCCTGGGAGTCACTCTTCTGGCCTCCCGGGCGCCTGATCCAGCCCAAAGGCCGGATGGAGGGCCCGAAGCCCAGCTACGTTGGGCCACTCCACCTAGGTCATCCCTGCTTGAGAATGTTCACACCAGAGCCAAGGCTCGCAGCGAGAGAAATCGGCGCTTGGCAGTGAACACATACAGAAGGGACCAGGACCTCCGCACTATTCGCAAGGCTGGCGCAGCCAGAGAATTACCACGCTGGCATCCCCCACCCAGGAGAGCAGAGAGAAATCCTGGCGGTGCAGACCTCCACTCTTGCCCCTCCCAGCTAGGGCCTCTCCGGGTCTGTTGGGTTCTCTCCTCAGGGGCCTTTCCCAGGGCTCTCATTGGGACCTGAAAATCCCAGGGTCGTGCTGCTTCTCCCATTGAAGTAGCTTCGCAACTGACGCCCTCATACCTGAGTCCCTCCATCCGAGCCAACCCTCCCCAGCCAACCCCCTTCCCTAGCTGGGGCAGAGGGAGTGTGCCTGTCTCCAAAGTGATGCTCAGGCGGGGGGAGGGGGGGGAGCGGGGAGGGCGGAGATAAATATGTGATTGCTCTTTTTAGAGGGCAAATTCATTCCTTTATGCAGTCATTCAACATTGTTTATTGACCGCCCATGATGTGCCTGGCACACTAAGGAGTACAGAGGCAGAGGGAGAAAGGTCAACTCTCTCCTCGTAGGGATAGGAAAGGTGAGGCCCAGAGACGATGAGCCATTTTCTCTGGGGTTGGTAGCAAGTGGAGATGTGGTCTTCCTCTCCTGTACAAGGGAATCAATGGATAGAGGCGGGGACACTACAGGACAGAGGCAGACAAACAGTTCTGAGCAGGTTCCACTTGTGGGAGCTTGGCTGGGCTGTGGGCCCTAGAGGTGCGTGGGGGTGGGGGGAAGGGAGGTCCTGGTTTCCTGCCTGAGGCGGGCTGGAAACCCGCCGCTCTCCCGGGCGCCTGGCGCCAGCAGCGCTGGGGTTTGGGCCGAGCGCAGAGCCGGAGGCTCACCGGGAGGGAGCTCCCGGCGCCCGGTTCAGCCCCGGCTCCACGGGGTCCCGAGCCTCCCTGGCCTGGAGGCACTCTTGAGTGAGGGTGTGCGGGTAGAAAGCTGTAATTACCCTGTGGAGAGGGACCTCAGTCCTCAACACACACACCCAGCGTTTGCCCTAATCCGAGCGATCTCCACCCGCAGCATCTCGCAGCTGGCACACGGGGGCTCACCATGACACGTGCACATATAGGCGCACAAGGCTCACAAAAATCCCTGGCGTACACAAAAGTCCATCTACTTATACAGATGCCCAGAAGTATGGGTATTCTCACGGTAACACATGTACAGCCATGAGACACACAGCATTTCAATATCCATGCATTCCTAGAATTGTATGCATTGTCTCTGTCACCCACAGGGCACACATCCTGGCTCAGCTGTGTTACAGCTACGAGCCACTCCCCACCCTCTAAGCAGGCACGCATAAAGATACCATCACACAGCAGAGGCACACGGACTCTACAAAAGTATCACCCGGCTGCAGGGTTTTACACATAGTCTTTGGCCCACAATTGTGCACAGGTTCACCAATTTGTATTTTCTTACAATTCCCCACAATCGTCTCCACAGCACAAACTGCTGAAAACGCCACCATGCATTTCGTGTATTCTCAGTGTGGAAACTAAGGCTTCAGTCCAACACACACACCCAGGCACACAGCCACAATTACTACCGCGTACACACAGGTGCTCCGACGTAGACGTTTTCGCATGTTTGCACACTACACGCAGTCACCCAAATTGCAAACCCTTAGACACTTTGACGTATATTCTGTCTTACCTATAGGCAGCCACATTCACCAGCCCTGAAAACGAAGTTGAGCAACACATGCACAGTATCACAGTACCCACATAACGGCAAGCGCTCATATGGATCCTGGCACTTACCCTACAAATTCACAGTTCCAGCACCCACTCACGCACATCCCAGGTATTTCCCCCACCTTACCTAGATCCCTCAGAGCACTCCACACACCCCCCCCCCCATATCCGGCCTGCTTAGTGTGGTAGGAAATGCATTATCAATACTGGATGATGAGTCCCCTTGAGGGCCCTGAGAATGCCCGGCAGCCTCTTGTGGGTAAAGAGCAGGGTGCCCCTAGTCATCTGGGCTTTAGAAAATACTGCTCTCCTCCCCAGAACCCCCCACTCCACCCCCCACTCCACCCCACCCCCGCCTGTGAAGGAGTCAAGTTGTCAGCCCAGCGGCGCCCTCAGTGGGAACGCAGCCCTAGGGGACCCGCTGGAGCTTCGGGTTTGGCGGCCTCCAGCAGGATGGACGCCACCAAGATCGCCTGCGTAGACCGCAAGGCGCCTAGGCTCCAGCCAAGGCCTTCTGGGAGATCCCGAAGTGCTTTTAACTCCAGCCTGGCTCAGGTGCGTTTGCAGTGCAGCGAAACACGACCGTGGGGACCCAGTGAGGACGTTCTCTCTCTCCGCCCCAGGTTATATGGTGTGCAACCCAGGAGTTTGGCCAAAACAGCTGTCGGCTGAACGTGCGTTCCTTTCCCTCTCTGAGCCTCAGTTTCCCCAATTTCAGAAAGGGATAGGACTGATAGTCTGGAGTTTTAATTCCCAGCTCTGGACTGTTACAAGGACCCCACCCTGGTTGCTCTCTCCGAGGACTTAGCGCTCCGTTCTGGGACCGTCTACAGACCAAGGGTCAGAAGCTGGGGACTCCGAGGGGCCTACGCGCGGGTCCACACTCCCCCAGCCCCGCCTCCCTTCCGGTACCCCGCAGTGCTCACCCAGATAGCTCCTGCTGAAGGTCTGACACTCGCGGCGTTTGCAAATGTGCGCTTTTTCCTCCGATTGTGCTAGTGAGGTCGGGCAAGAACTCTTCCCCCATTTTACAGGGTTGAGAGCTTAAGCACAAAGAGGTTTAAAAAGTGTAGTAAAGGAGTGCTTAAGAGGAGTGCTGGCCGTGGAAACTGGTGCACCCGGGTTGAAATCTGGGCACTGTCACCCCTCTTTGTGTAAACCTTAGGATCCTCAGTTTCCTCCTCTGTAAACTGGGACACAGTAACACCCGCCCAGAGTGCTAGTTTAAGATTAATTGAAATAATATAGGTGAAGCTCTTAGCAAAATAACAGTAAACCTGGATGGATAAACGGTGGCTCTGGCTTGGGAATTAATCTAACAGGGGAAGAAATGGAGTTTCGGGCGTCCACACGACTGCATAGCCCTGGATAGGGAGGGGGTCCAGGCCACTGGTCTCTGCTTGAAGTGCTGTGTCCCGATCTGACCAAGCCTGTTTCTGACCGCACTGGAATTTTCCTCTTTCCCCAACTACCTACGCTACAGAACCCCACTGCCATAAGGCTGGAGGTGAGAGAGACCGAGCACTGCCAGGTGTGGGGGTCATGCTGCCAGAGACCCGAATTCCTTCCCGATCCCACCCACCCGCCTTTCATTGGCTGTCTGATCCGGGGTAGTTCCGGCCCCTCAAAGACTCAGTTCCCCCGTCTGTGCAGTGGACTGGCTGTACTTAGACGCCCAGGAGTGACTTCGGCCTGGGCCTTGGGGTCCTTCTCCTGCCCTTGCCCCACTCCTCCCCTCACTCCCACTCGGACCCCACACCCCGGGACTGGAAGGCCCGAGAGTCCGCGCCGCGGCGCCTACCGCAAAACCTTCTCCCGCCGCGTCCCGTGACCTTGACGCCACCGGCAATCCCCGCACCGGACCCCTTATCTAAATAGGGCCGTAAATCAAGGACCTGTCAGGGCCCGGGTAATTACAGGAACTCCATAAAAAGGACCCGGCCGGCCGCCTGTTTATATTAGCGCGGTGTAAAATATTCTCGCTGTCTTGGGGAATCGCGTCGCGCGGTAACGCGCCATAAATCAGCCCGCGGGCCATTTACCCCGCAGCTTGAGCGCGCAAATCCCTTAAACATTTCTCTGCGGCATCTAAAGAGTGCTTAGGACTTTTCAATCTGGCCCCACCCGCTCCCCTGGGCCGGGGAACAGTCAGGGCAGGGGAGACAGAGAAAGCGGGTCGATTTCTCCCATAAGTTCGGGGTGTGAGAAGCCTCCTTGACTACGCCGGTATGGGAGAGTAGCAAGTCTACCCAGAGATCTGATCGCGTTAGGATAAACGGGGAAGCCGGCCCAGAGAGAGGAAGCAGTTTACCTAAGGGCGCACAGCCACTGAGTGGCAGAGACGCAGCTAGAGGCCAGACCTCTAGGAGAGGCGGGGATTGATGGCAGTCTCTGTCTCCCCTTATTATCCCCTTTCCTGGGATGAGGAGTGGTCCAGCCAGAGAGGGTCCAAGCTACGAGCTGACATTCCATTCTCTACCTTTTAGCTTCGGGGGTCCCTGAGCTCCCTGCAACTGTGCACAGCATTACGTGTGAATGTTCTTGTGGGCAACGGGTCCTCTGCTTCCTAGTGTGGTCCCCTTATTTTACAGGTGGCAAAACACAGGCCCGGAGGATAGGGCGCACAGCTAGAAATAGAAGACCCTCCGCTAATCCATTTCCGTTTATCTCCCCAACATTCTTTCCTAAAGAAAAACTAAGAGAAAGAGAGAGAGAGAGCGGGAGAGAGAGAGAGCATGTGTTTGGGGGGCGGGGGGGCGGGTGGGAGGCAACCCTGTCCATTCTTACGTTTGTAACAGCCTCAAAAATACAAAATCTATTTAAGGTAAACCTGATGCGGCCATTGTCTAATGAGTAACATAAATCAAGCTTATGGAAAAAGAATATTAAATTTTCCGTGTCTTCCCTCGGGGCTGGGACCTGAGGAGTCGGAGAGAACTAAACATCTTCCTCCCCCATTCCCTTTCCCTTCCGAAGTCCATAAATGACAACGTGTTTACACAAGTTTTTTGTGTCGTCTGAGCTTCGTCCCGGCTCCGTTTCCTCCTCTGTGTATTTTCCGCGCAGAGAGATGTCTGCTTCAGGACGCGTTCAACCTAAACAGAACCCCGTCTGATTGGAAAATGTATTTATTTGAAAAATCGTAACTCACAGTTTTGGTGAAAACGGCCCCCAAATTTATGGGATCGTTTGGGGCGCGGCGGTCATAAATTTAAAAGCACCGACATCCCCCTCCTGCCCCGCTGCGTCCCCTCAGCCGCTCCAGTCGGTGCTCGTGGGGGAGACAGGCCCCCTCCCCGTTCCACTCTGCGGCCCTCGCTGCTCCAATCCCCTGCGTGGTCAGTTGCGCCGTGGCAAGCAGGTGGATTTCATTCTGGTTCCTTTCCACCCAGGCCGGTTGCTTTCAGGGCGCTTCCATTTGGTTTAGCCTCACAGCGATCAGTTTCAGGTAGTCCCCTAACCGGGTTCGGTTGTGCACCCTCCGTTTTAGACACAGCAGGTTTTTCGTTAAGTGCACGCTGGTTAGTTTCATATTGCTGGGTTGCAGGTCGCTTGTTCCTGGCCCCCAACCAACCGATCAACTGTGTGCAAAGCTGTTTTTGCCGAGAAGTTTATCTCTGCGCTGGGTGTCATGAACGTCAGTTTCACCGCCTGACCATTGCTTCCCAGGTCAGAGAAATTTTTCCTTTTTCAATCCAATGTGAATGCCTTGGGAGGATGGAATCAATCCACTCCACCTATCTTTTGGATCCTGCTGCTAGCCTACCCTGGCTGAGGACTGGCAACAGGCTGGAGTTGGGACCACGTCCCCAAGGACAGATGCCACCAGCCCCATAGGCTGGGGAGTCCTGTAGTCCAAACAGAACTGGATGCACAGGGCCTTCGTGAGCAATCATGGAGTCTGCTTTTTCCCAGAAATGCAAGGCTGAACCTTACCTCACCGTCTTTTTTACTTGGGATCATGCACTTCTCTGGCAGCGCCCCCACAGCGTCCCCAGTTGGGGGCGGGGGGGGGGGCAAGCTCTCCGCTCTAGGCTTGTTCGTCTAAGCACATCTATCCCAGGGAGAGAGGTTTGGGATTTACTCCAAACCGTGTGTACATTGGAGCAATGCGGCTCTGCGCAAGAATGGTGTCAAGGTAGTGCGGGAATCCCAGGTTGTTGGGTAACTTATCCCAGTCTGTGGGTTCCACCGCAAGCCTGAGCCCTCAGCCACAACCTGGCAGGAGTGATCTATACGCAGTAGCATTTGGTTCAAAGAAATGCAATAAATTGCTGTGGAGAAAACCCAGTCGGGTCAACCTAGTCCGTTCTGGAAGATCAAGAACTGGTGGGAGGTAGAATGGGTCAGGAACCGTGAGGCGACATAGGGTTGCTCTTCCATTTTCCAGCCTTAAAACTTGGGTTCGGGGGTAGAAGAGGGGTGGCTCCTCCTTCCTTGGGTCTCAGTTCTCCCAAACTAAAACGGAATGGGCCATGGGATCCACACTTTCTCCAGCTGCCGACAGGACTGGGGCAAGATGCAGACTTTTAAAGTTGCTTGGAGGCTGAGGTATTAATCTTGAGAACTCTGCTCGTCTGAGTTCCTGGTGAAGAAGTCCACAGGAGCCCAAACGTTTGGGCAACTGGGTTGGCGGGATGGATCAGTGGCGGGCTACACTTACTGGTGACTGTTTTGGCCTCCTCAACTCTTGCCTTCTTCGGAGAGGCATACGGAAACTGGGTCTGTGGGCAAGAAACTGCATCATTATTAGTCTTACTATTTTGAACGGGGCCAGGCTACATCCGTCATCTTTCACATAATGGTCAATTGTAAACACACTTCAAGAGAGAAACACAAAAAAGGGATTTAATGTTGACACTGGGAAAATGCTTAGCTCTGGCGTTGCAAGGGAATTGGCAGGCTCTCCTGTCCTTTGGGAGAGAAGTTAAGTGCTTCGTGTTTTTTGCTTTTTCCATTGAATTTTTAAATCTCTCAGGGGTCTTCTTTGTCTCTTTAGTTTAACCAGAGAAGTCCTTGCTTAAAAAGTCAGGAGTGGATAAAAGGGCTTTGGCTTTGGGAGGGAGATGGGGTGGGGCAGGAACTCTGCAGGCTTGCTCAGTCTCTCTCCCAGCATCTGCTCCTTTCTGCCCCACAGCTCCCCTTGCTGCAGCAGAATGTGGCTCCAGAGCCAGGGGCTGAGAAGACAAGTGCATGGTGGGAACAGCAAAAATCAGAAAGAAAGGCATACCTGGTGACTAGGAAAAGGGTGCACACACTTTGGGTTCTCATTATGAAACTCGAAAGAAAGCCGGCTCCCTGCCAGAAAGCCCTCTTCCTGGTATGAACATCACTCCTTAGCCACACGAACACCCTGTCACCTCACCTACACACACCACAGGGCACACGATGGTCCCCATTACCTTCCCAACACCACTCAGAGCATGGAGCAAAGAACAAGAAGTCACAGTGGAACCCACCCCCAAACTCAAGCCAACTGCTGGTAGTTATTACATTCATTTTCATCCATGCAAGCAAGGCCCTCAGAATTTTAAAAAGAACAACAAAGGTGGCAGGAGAAGAGAGAACAGAAAGGAAAGCCTTGAAACCAGAGGAGAAATTAATTTAATCACCTCCTCTCCCCTGCCATAAATTCCACAGAGGAAATCAAATCTTTCTGTGCATGTGTATAAAAACCAATCACTCTACTGAGCTCGCCAAAACCCATTATGTCTCGAACTGGGTATCCTAATTGAATGAATCTGACTGACGAGCCAGGTTTTTCCAAGGGCTTTTGCCACGGAGCCAGAGAGGATAAACATGGGTTGAATCCACAAACCCATCAGCTTGCTTGCGGAGAAAGGGAACTCTCTCAGCCTGGGTGCTTGCTGGCAGATGCATCCTAACATTTTGCGTCAGATTGTAATGGAATATTTCTCATAAACAGCCAAGTGTCTCTCCCAGCCACTCACCTGACATGTTTCTTGTTGTTTAACTTCAGATCTGACAGATGATGATAACCTGGAAGAGAGAGAGGTTACAAACGCCGGAGGGCTGTGGGGCTGGGCAGTGTAAAGGGCGCCTGCTCAAGAACTGGGACAGGGCTGTGATTTGTAGGGCCCGGAAAAAGCTGTTATGCAACCAGAAGTAAGCAGGGCGCTGGTGCGGGAGGGAAGCACACAGCAATGAGACCTTGGGCTGCTCACTCTAAGGTGTGTGCCACTTGTTTAGTATTCCCTTTTGTCAGATGTTGGATGCCCCCTCCTTTTCGCTCTCCCCCCACCGCCCCACGCCCCCCCCCCCGGGGCACACTGATTTATAGCATCTGTTAAAAACACATAATGGATGCAATTAGTTGTGGCACTAGAGGAAAAAAAGGGAGTTGACTTTATTCCAGTTAAAGATAAATGGGTTTGTATTCATGAAATTCGTTCATTAATTTAAATTTCTGGGATGAGTTTTCTAAAAATCACTGTTGCTTTCTTTACTACCTGGGGATCAGTTAGTTTTCATTGGCACTGGCTCTCAAAGTTGAGTGGGTATCACAATCCCCTTGTTGAACATGTTTCCAAGGCAGGGAACCTTGTAGGATTGGGGTGGGCGTGGGATGTGTGTTTCCGATAAAGCTCATCCTGATGCAGGAACCATGTTCTATGAATATGGCAGGGTCTCAAGAGGAACCTATTTATCAACAAATATATTTTCTTGTTAGCTGTGTGACTCTAGCAAAGCCAATATATATACACAGTTAAATGTGATACATGTCTATTGTGGAAATTTAGAAAGTATAGAAAAATATAGGGAGAAATGACAATTCCTTGATCCTAATGAGCTATTTCAGTTTTCTCCACTGAATCCTACAGACTCCAGAAAGAGACAAGGCTCTTGTCTTCACCTGTCCTACCCTTGGCACCCAGCACACATGTGACCTCCAAAAAATTATTCCCTGAAAGAAATAATTGGTTAAATGAAGCTGTGGTTTAGATGGTCTCTAAAGTCACCTCCAACCCTAACATTCTATTTTTCATTTTCTGCTCTAGGGGGAAAAATGTAATTGCATAAACTCAGATGTATTTGTCACTGGGACTCTTGACGTTTAAACATGTATATGCTTTTCCTCCGTGTCTTGTCACTTGATCTGACAGCTTTCTGCTTGCTCTCTCTGATATTAGTTTAGGGCTGTCCCTGCCTGAGGCAGCCCAGCCACACCGTGGATTGCAAGTGAGTGGGGCAGTCCCCACCTTGTACCAAACAGAACTATCAGAGTACATTTTGGAGACTCCAGCAAAATTGCACAGACAGCCCAAGAAACAGGATAGTGGGCTGTTTGCAGTTCACAAATGTGCAATTCTTTCCTGAAACCATGAGGCAGGAACCCTCCCCCCCCCACCACCTTCTGTCACAGCAGACCACCATCGACAGTTGCATTAAGCTCTTACTGGATGTCATGTGCCTTACACACATCCCTCATTTAATCCTTGCAGCAAGGCCCTCAACTCCATTCTATAGATATGGAGATAGGCCCAAGGTCACTCAGCTAGGACACTGGGGAAGTAGGATTCAAGTCCAGGTCTCGATTGACCCCCAAGTCCTTGCTTTTAACCACTGAAATGATGTGTGTGTTGGGGGTGGAAGAAAGATTGTTAATATCCTGAAAATATTTTTATTTCTCCAACAATGTTTTTGTTTGTTTGTTTTTAAAGATTTTATTTATTTATTTATTTAACAGAGAGAGACACAGCGAGAGAAGGAACACAAGCAGGGGGAGTGGGAGAGGGAGAAGCAGGCTTCCCGCGGAGCAGGGAGCCCAATGCGGGGCTCAATCCTAGGACCCTGGGATCATGACCTGAGCCGAAGGCAGACACTTAACAATTGAGCCACCCAGGTGCCCCTTTCTCCAACAATGTTTTAATAATAATAATGTACTCTCATTAAAGAATATGAACCTGCCACCTGAGCAATGCAACTCTGTTTCACTCCCTCACCCCCAAATACCATATACTAAGAATCTTCCCTGATACACAGAGTTCATGCTCATCAGTTTTAATAGGAGCATATGGGGCTCATCAGGCTGCATCTAAATAGGTAACTCATAATAATAAGGTTATAAACCCCATGAGGAGAGGAGTCAAATCTGTTGTATTCACCGATGTATCCCCAGCACTTGGCACCTAGACATAGAAATCACTAACTAAAGATTTGTTCACTGAATGAATGGTAACTTGCTTAATATAGACAACCCTGAGGAAATGCCTCTGGCACTATGATCATCTAGAAATTAATCATATAGTATAGCCCCATCACTCAGTGGAGGCTCAGCAAGATGTGGTTGAAGGAACAATCTTTTAGGAAGAGAGCTGGCATATGGAATTTTAAAATAAAGTCTCACTTAAATTAGTAAAATGGAAGTAAAATAGATTCTGCACCTTAATTAAGTCCCTTGCTACCCTTCATAAGGAAGGCCATGCTCTCTGATCTTAGTTCTGTGCCCCCTCATTGTGAGACCCCAGACCCCAGATCCTCCCTGGGGCCCATTAAGTCCCAAAGTTCTGTGTGTCTGTAAGACCCGAAGTCATGCGTCCACTGCCAAGGCTAGCACTGGAGTCAAACCTCAGCCAAGTTTGTTGGGATGATTTGATTCTAGAAGTCAGACTTGTCGCACTGGACACTACTCCCATTTATACTTTTAGAATGAATTTCTAGGGAAAAAGTGAATATAATCTAATGTTGAGTAAAAAAAAAAAAGGACACAAAATTAAATGTACTGGGCTTTTTTTTCCCCCTTCAAAATAACAATAAGAAAGGCTTTATTTTTAAGACAAAACAAATAGCATGAATCTATATCCAAATGTAAGCGAGAGATTTCAATGGGTTTTAGAAAAGAAAAAGTTGCACTCAGGCATCAACCAGAAACCAGGACCATCAAATAGGCATGCACAAGAAGATTTCCCAAAACAATCATTGTTGATGGAATCATTGGAATTATGGATAATATTTTTTGCCTTTCCTCTACTTTTCAAACTTGTTGTAATGTTGTATAATTGTGATTCTATGATTAAAAAATAAATTCATACTCCAAACTAAATATATAACATGAAACATAATTCCTATGAGAGGAGATAGTCAATAAGAAAAGTACCATCGGGTAACCTGGGCAATAAAAATAATAATGACCACAACCATAGCGTTTATTTGACACTTATAATGTGGTGGGCAACGTATTAAGAATGTTACATGGATTATCTCATTCATCTCAAGAGTACTTCATCAGAAAAGTGCAGTAATTATCCCCATTTTGCAGGTAAAGAAACTGAGGCACAGAAGATTTAAGTAACTTGTCCAAGCTTCCCCAGCTAGTAAGAGGCAGAGTCGTGATTTGAACCGCTGGCTTCTCCAAACACATTTATGAAAGGATAGAAAAAAGAAGGAAGGAGAGAAGGAAATTGTCCCAAGGAGGAGGAAAATTGTCCATTGGCAAGAATGAAATGGAACCAGTGAACCGATATCAGAGATACCCATCTGCTCACCCAACGTGGAATCACCTAGGGGGCTCATTAGAAATGCAGACCCTTGGGCGCCTGGGTGGCTCAGTTGCTTAAACGACTGCCTTCGGCTCAGGTCATGATCCTGGAGTCCCTGGATCGAGTCCCACATCGGGCTCCCTGCTCGACAGGGAGTCTGCTTCTCCCTCTGACCCTCCCGACCCTCCCCCCTCTCATGTGCTCTCTCTCTCTCAAATAAATAAATAAAATCTTTAAAAAAAAAAAAAGAAATGCAGACCCTTAGGGCTCCTGGGTGGCTCAGTTGGTTAAGCGTCTGCCTTCAGCTCAGGTCATGATCCCGGAGTCCCTGGTTTGTGTCCCATGTTGGGCTCCCTACTCAGTGGGGAGCCTGCTTCTCCCTCTGCCCCTCACCCTGCTTGTGTTCTCTCTCTCTCTCCCTTGCTCAAATAAATAAATTAAAAAAATCTTTAAAAAAAAGGAAATGCAGCTTAGCTGCACCTCAGAGCCACTGAGTCCAAATCTACTTTTTAAAAACATTCCAAGAGATTTGTAGGCACAATAAAATCTAGGAAGCGCAGTTAATATAGAATCCATTTGAAAAAAAACAGAGAGTGAAAACCCATTTGTGTTTGTCTGGGCTGGTACAGCCTTATCGGAAATAGGGGCAATAGCTGCCTGAATCAGTGTTTTTCAACATGGAAATGATACCTGTTTCCTCGATTAGAAAAACACCTGGATAGATTGCAATCGGAGATTTAAAAAGAGAAGCAGAATAGAATGGAAAATATCAGAGTGCGTCTCGTGAAGGAAAGGTAAGTGTTCCTGCATGGAACTTTTATATCAAGTATATGTGTGTGTACTGGGTCTTGAGCTGCGGTGACTATCTTATGAACTCTTTGCCAAAAAAAGTTTTAGCAACTGGCCCTCACGCTGTGGCCGGAGGCAGCCATGAAATTCCAGGCTGACATTTAGAGGTGTGGTGGATCTACTTCCCATTTCTGATAAATGTAGGAACTCTGGCCGTCTAAAGAGTTGCGTGGCTGGAGCGGGGATGAATGTCTCAGAAATGATCTATCTTCCTGTCCAGCTGCAGAAACATGGGCCCAGAGAGGGGAGGGACTTGCCCAAGGTCACACAGCAAAACTGAGACTTGTGCCTTTGGATAAAGGAGCCTCACGGTGTCAGGGCTTTCATTCACTTTTTGTCCCAACCATGGAAGACCTGAGTGGCTGGACGGGGATCTGGCCAGGAGGCCAAGCAGGCTGGGGGACATGACTCTGGAATGTGTTAGGGAAACAAGACGCCTTCTCTTCCAGGCCCGACAAGCCAACAGGCCTATGTGTGGCCAGAAAGGGCTCTGGTTATCTGCTGCCCGTCCCTGTTTCGTTTGGTCTGTCAACTCCAGCAGCAAAGTGCCCCAAACGTGTGAGGCTTGATAAAGGTGGAAAGGTAAGAGGGTGGAGGTGGCAGGACATCAGGGACCAGAGCTTGAGAGATGTTCCAGAACCTCTGCTTCTACATTTCCTCTCAAGAGGCTGGGAAAGTCGGTCAGACCCTCCTCTCCCCCTTCATAGCCTCCCCTCCCTGATGATTGTGGCTGAGACCCTGACCTTCCCTGGGTGCCTGGGTCCTCTCCATCTCAAGATGGAACAGGATCAACTCTTAAAACTTAGATGCTGAATGAATCAGAGGATTTAGAATTTTAAAAGAAATCTACCTTCTTATCTTTTTGTATTTTTTTTTTTAACTCAAAAAGTAATACAGAGAACCTGGGAAAGAGAAGAAAACACCTATCACCCTACCTACCCCAAATGACTGTCGCCATTATGATGTGAATGGTTTTCAAAACGGGGTCATAGTCTATCCTATTTCGCTTTTCTCACTTAGCGATGGGTTGTGAGTTTTATTTTATTTTTATTTTTTATTTCCTGGTCATTTGCTTTTTTATCTTACCTGGATATTTGATGATGATAAAGAATTGTCGCTAGCTTTTTAAGTGTGACAATGCATTGTGTCCATTCTTTTTTTTAAACAGTCCTTCTAGAGATACATTCTGAGCAGTTTCTGAGTCAAATGATGTCTGAGGTTCCCTTCAGAATAATACAGGAGGGGGGCTTGGGTGGCAGTGGAAATAAAATAAGGCTGGCCACGGTTGGTAATTGTTGATACTCTCTTATCTACATTTTAAATAAGAGGTTTTATCAATATTCTTCCATAATACCAGTTTGTTTTGTTTTGTTTTGTTTTTTTACCTATTTTGGTCACAGATCCCTTTGAAAATTTTAAGCAAGCTATGGACCCACTTCCCAGAAAAATCCACATTCCCATATCATACCCACAATTTTAGAAGGCTCACAGTCCCCTAAAACCCAATCATATATCCCAGGTTAAGAACTCCTGAATTACAACATGATTGTTCTTTTTTTTTTTTAATGTTTTATTTATTTATTCATGAAAGTCAGAGAGAGAGAGAGGCAGAGGCAGAGGGAGAAGCAGGCTCCCCGCCTAGCAGGGAGCCCGATGAGGGACTCGATCCCAGAACCCTGGGATCATGACCTGAGCCGAAGGCAGATGCTTAACCATCTGAGCCACCCAGGCGCCCCCAACATGATTGTTCTTTAAGATTACATAGTATTCTGGTAGATCTATCATCATTCACTTCACCAATTCCCCTATTATTGGGCATTTTTATAATAACTAGAATTATTTTTAATGAAACATTCTGTGACATATGTCTTTGCATGTATATGCCTTATGACAAAGTCCTAAAAGTATCAAAGGACATGCCCATTAAAAAAGCTTTTCTTACAGGATATCACATTGGTCCAGAAAGTATAGCTCATGCCTTTTAAATCTATTTATTTATTTATTTATTTATTTATTTATTTATTTATTTAATAGTTCACATCTTTTAAAATCCATCTCCATCACTGGAGTCAAGACATGTGGGTTCAAGCCTAGGCAGCAAGCTGCATGCCAATTTGCCCTGCCTCTCTGAGGCTCTGTTCCCACCTCCAAACACAAGGTTAAACTAGCTGACCCCCTCCCCCCAATCCCCCCCCACATCTTCCACTCTGTTCTGTGATTCTTCTGATCCTGGAAATTCTGGCAAACTCTATGTGGTCTTCACAGACCCTGTACTTCTGCTTTTTCTCGAAGGGCAGACTCTACATGCACCTAACTGTTCTCACTCCCCCAGTCCATCTCTGACCCCCAGGATGCTCTTCCTAAAGCCTCTGTAGCCCACGAGGCCAGGTTTAGTGGGCTCTGGAGTCAGACTTTTAGGGTTGGAATCCTGACTCCAGCCAGGGTGCTACTTTGGGTAAGTGGTTCAACCCTTATACCACAGTCTCTGGGTATTTAATATCAATTCATACCTGACATGATCAAGTGAGGATTAATTGAGCTAATGCATGTTCAGATGCTTAAAACAGTGCCTACCATACAGGAAACACTCACCAACTACTTGCAATTCTTATTATGTCTCTTGCTTATCCAGCCCCCTCGGAGGACTTCCCCTTGCCCACAGGGTGTTTGTAAGGTCTCCTGAGCAGGGAAAGCCAACCTTCTCCAGCACCTGTCCACATCCTTCCTTAGATTCTTTCTGCCTGTGTCCCCCCACATACCCTGTTGTTAAAGCCAAATGGAACAAGTCCTATTTCCACCTCCCCCCACCCCCACCCCCATCACCATTATGCCTTGGCTGGAGTTTTTCCCTTCATCCCAATGCATCTCCTCCTAGAGCCCTCCAGAGGAAGGTCCAGGGCTCAAACCTACTCATGCCTGAGGCCAGACTGAGCCCCTGGAAGTCCCTGCTCATACATGGGCCTTAGTTTCCCAGTCTGCAAAATATGTTGGGGGCACTGAATGGTCCCTAAGGCCCTTTCAGCTCTGGAAAGCTCACTGGTTCCAGAATGAGACCTGGCCTAATATTCAGGCCCCAATCTGGAAATGTCATTTCCAATGCCTTTCCTCAAGTCACTTTTATTACAACACTCAGAACACACAGGCTTTGATGCAGAAGGAACTTGTATTTTGCTCCCTGTGTCCCTTGTTACTTATTCTGTGAGGCTAGTTATCCTGACCCTATATGAAGACTGGGGCAGAGCCATGAGTTTTCTAGTTCCTTTCAGTAGTGAAAAGTCCTGGAGCCACTTCCAGTCACTAGATATCATCTCAGTTCAGTCCCCCCAGACCACCACATCTCCATACTAGGCTGGAAGCAGGGCCTTCTCCCTGCAGCCCCCATCCCCAGCTTGGCTGTGTGGAAGGTCCGCTGAAGCCTTTATTCAGGGAGGAAGCATATTTGGCTTCTCTCTTTGTCTCCTGCCTGGTGCATCTCCCCTCCCTGCACAATTTGGTAAGCTTGACTTCCAGGGCTGGAGCCATGGAGGAAGAGAGGGGCTACCTGTTGCGGTAGCCCCGTGTGGGGGCGCGCTGGGCCGGGCAGGCATCTACAGTAGACTCCCGCAGGGGGGCTTTTCCATGGCTCGCTCTGCCCTTCCTGAGGCTCTTCACCCGCAGGTCCTTTGCAAGGTGGATATATCTCTCTATACTTGGAGGCGGCTTTCTCCTTCCTCAGCCCCTCGGCATCCAGCAGGCCCTCCGACTCCTCTCGGCTTGCCCTCCAGGAACCCTCTTCGGACAGACCCTGAGATAATCTTCCGGGCTCTCTCACCAAACTGCACAGCCCTTGCTCCAATCAGCTCTGAGAGTAGGCTACCCAGTGCAGCCACGGCCCCTCCCATCCACTGTCGAAGCAGTTGGCCAGCCCAGAGGTGGCCCATTCAGTGGGACGGGCAGGGTGGTCCAACGGCAGGTGTTGTGCCCACTGAAATGTAGGAGACATATTTTGAGCTCTAGGAGTACCACCCTCCCAATGGGAGATGAAGGGAGAGTATCCCCCATCACTCTTTTTTGAGGGCAGAGGGTACTCACAGAAGACCAACAACTCTACAGAACTACCCCCTCCCCCATCCTCAACTTCTTCCAGTCCTTTAACACTGCCCGCAATGAGGGGTTGAAAACAGCCAGTTCTTATCTACCATGGTCTTGTACCTTACTCTGGAATGTGGCATCTATTACACCTTGGCCTCTTGCTGCCACTTCCATTTTAATATCCTGTTACACTTATAATAATAGCCACCGCTAATTTGACGCTTACTACACACGTGGCAGGCTCAGGGCTGACCACTGGTAGTGAATATTTGCTTTTTTTCCCCCCGCAGCTTTCCGTCTCCAGTTCTCCTTCTTCTGCAAACAGTGCCCTGATTTCTTTTCAAGTAATTACCTCTCCCTCGTTGTGGGACATTCAGTAATGTTCTGGGTGCCCTGCCCAGACTCCCTTCCTGGGCTAACGCACCCTCTCCCCATGCAGATGCTGGGTGCTAATGGCTCTCAGCTGCCTCCTTCTCTGGAAGAGTACCCCCAGGTGAATTACCTGGAGCTACTTGGGAGGGTGTGCGTCTCCCTGGGGGTAGCCTGTGGTCAATGACTGATTCATGGGGGCTATAAACCCAGCTGCTGGGCCTCAAGTGTGGACAGACTGGTATAAACACCATGCTCCAGCCTGCCCGTGGGATCAGACCAGGACTAGACTGCTCCTGAAACCACATCTTTGGCTTCTTCCCTCCCCAGTCCTGCTGCCTGCCTGCTCTTCTCCTGCCTGCACCCTGTCAGCAAACAGATCACACAGGATTCCTCGTCCTGAGCTCTGCTTCCAGGAAACCTGACGGAACCCAGGTAGGAATGGGACCCAGGGCAGGCAAGTCTCCCGGGACACTGAATAAAGGATGGGGAGAAAAGAGGTCAGACGCTTACTGCTCCAGGGGTTGTCCTTATTCCTGCTCTTTCATTTCCTGGTTCTTCAGTTTTTCTTTGGATTCTGAGTAGTCCATGTCCTTCTATCCCTTTTTTGGTTCACTTTTTAGCTAGACTCTCTTATGCCTGCCACCAAAGAACTCTACACATGGAGCATTCAAATGCACAAGCTCAGCCCTCCAAGAACCCTCAGCGCCAGGCGTTCCTCTCCTTCCCATGTCACAGATGAGGAAGCTGAGGCTCCACGTTTAGTTGGTAGCTTGGGTTCCACAGCTAGTACATGGGATTACCAGCTGTTGGGTTCTGAGCTCAGGTCTCTCTCACACCAGAGCCCTGCTCTTGACCGCTCTGATGTGCTATCTCCACGGGGGAGGGAGAGGGCAAGCTGAAGTGGACCACAGCCCTCCCATACTCCCTCAGGGTTAGGTTCATATGCAAATGATCGGAAGGCCCTTGCTGGTCCAGGCAGGGGTGTGGCACGCGGGCTAAGTACTCCCTCGGGCTCTGCAGCTAGGTCACAATCCAAACTCCACCACTTGCTAATGGCGTTAATTGGGCAAATTACCTAAGCTCTCTGAGCCTAGGTTTCTTCATCAGGTCCATGTGGAGACAATAATGCCTAGATAAGATTGTTGCGTCAAAGGAGGTCCTGAGAGTGAAGTGTTCAGCTCGGTCCTCAGCACGTAGCGAGCACTCCGTAAATAGTAGCTGTTGGGGCACCTGGGTGGCTCAGTTGGTTAAGCGTCTGCCTTCGGCTCAGGTCATGATCCCAGGGTCCTGGGATCAAGCCCCGCATCGGGCTCCCTGCTCAGCGGGAAGCCTGCTTCTCCCTCTCCTGCTCCCCCTGCTTGTGTTCCCTCTCTCGCTGTCTCTCTCTGTCAAATAAATTTAAAATAAATAAATAAATAAACAGTAGCTGCTGTTACCGTGGTGTTGTGGCTTCCCAACATAGAGGGGTGACCAGACATATTTCAGCCAATGAAGGGCCAAAGGAGGCCCCTGGCAAGGACTGTTTCTTGGGATGCCAGTGTCCTTCTGGGCGTTCTGTTCTTGCCCCGGGCGCACCTGTGATGCACTCCTCCGCGGGCCTCCACTGTAGTACAGGCCAGCAGAGACCAGGCAGGAAACACCCCCCAGCGGAGTGGGCCAGGTGGGGCTGTGCGGAGGGCAGCGCCCCATCTTCAGGGGGCAGCAGTGCTCGGTGCCGGCTGGCTGTGGCCACTTGGGAATTTGGGCCCAGAGGGGCCAAATCCTGGAATTTTCAAGAAAAGCAGGAATCTAGGCTATTATATGAAATTTACCACTTTTAAATTTTTTTTAAGATTTTATTTATTTATTTGTCAGAGAGAGAGCGAGAGCACAAGCAGTGGGGAGCCACAGGCAGAGGGAGAAGCAAGCTCCCTGCTGAGCAGGGAGCCCGATGCGGGACTCGATCCCAGGACCCTGAGATCATGACCTGAGCCCAAGGCAGACGCTTAACCATCTGAGCCACCCAGGCGTCCCCATGAAATTTCCCATTTTTTAAATGTTTTAACTTAAAACACATTTTTAAAGATTCTGTATTTGAGAGAGAGCACGCACGGGGGAGGAGCAGAGGGAGAAGCAGGCTCCCTGGGGATCATAACCTGAGCTGAAGGCAGACGCTTAACCAACTGAGCCACCCAGGCGCCCCTTAAAACACATTTTTAATGCTGATTGGGCCAAATTAAACCCATCTGTAACCAGATGTGGCCTCAGTTTGCAACTCTGGGTTAAAGGTTTGATGGATGATTGTGTTGAAAGAAAAGGCTGCTATCCCCCTAAACCAGCAGAATCCATTTCCAGAGCCTGAGGATCGGGCTGGGTCTGGGGGCTCCTTCTGGCTTTGGCTGGTATTGGTTTTCAATGCTAATTTAGAAGGAGGGTCTGACTTCATAGCGTGCGTCCAGCCCAGGTGACTAAGACCCATTCTCTGCTCTTGAAGGGGTGAGATTTCATGCTTACCAACAATGCAAGGAGAGGAAAGAAGGGGTGTGTGTGTGTGTACATCCACGTGCATATCGTGTGCATGCACACACCTGTGTGTGCATACATGTCAGCTATGTGTGTTGAAGGGGGATGGGTATGGCATGGTCCATCTCAAAGCTCAAAATTGGAATCCTGAAGTTTTAGAGGTAGCTTTTATTTTCATTTGTTTCTGTTTGTAGAGGCAGGAAAGAGAATTAAATATTTATTGAGAAAATCTAAAAAGAAATGAAATAGAGCTAGTTTTCTCTCCTAGGGATGTCTGTGATATATTTCAAGAGAGAAAAATAAATTGCAGGGTGGTATACAAGATGATTAGATTTCAGTAAATGCAACAACAACAAAAAGTCCCAAACAGACCTTACACCAAGATGTCAGTCTCTGTGTGAGCGAGAGGAACAGTGTGGAATGATCCCCAATGGGCTGTTAACATTAGTTACCTCAGGGGTAAGAGCAGGGAGGGTTTGGATAACAACCTGTCACGTGTACACATTTGTGTTCTGTTGTTTTATTTGTTTTAGTAAGCCTGCACTGCTGTGGTAACCTGTAAGTCATGCAGTTAAGAAAAAAATTTAAATATAATTACATGCACACCTACCATAAAGACTAACCATCCAAACTGTAGAGTCATCTCATTTTCTCCCATAATTATTTTTGTCAGTTACACTGCTATACATGTCCACTGTAAAAAAATCAGCAAGTGCTTGAAGGCAAAAAAGAAAAGGGGAAAATTGAAATCTCTAAAATTTTATCACCCATTAACATTCTGGTGCAAATCCTTTAGACTTTCAGCTCACAAGAAGAACTAACACTTCCTGTGCACCAGACCCTGTGCTGACACTTGGGGACCACAGTGCCAATTCTCACCCTGCCAAGTCACACGCAGGATGTGGCGGACTCACGGGCCTCTTCCCTAGGAGATTCTGGGTCGGCGACGCTGGACACCACTGGGAGTTGGAATTAAATAGGCTCCCTGGGGAATCCTGATGCAGGTGTTTTTGGGCCAGCTGTAGTCCAACCTCCCATTTCTGGAGGGCAAGACTGAGGCCATGGTGACTCGCCCAGGGTCACCAGCCCTCATGGCAGAGCTCAGATTTCAGAACCCCCCCCCCCCCGCTGACACACCCACTCACCTCCTTTGGAGCTCTCCTCACTGGGCTCCCATAACTCTCCTCATGCAGACAGATGTTATTGTTTTCTTATGCCTCCAATTAAACAAAAAATCCTGTCAACAGGCGACAGGCCTGATGCACAGAGGCAGTAACCAGACTCGCCACCTGACCCGGGCCCTGCTCCTGTGGGTAAAGCACATTCCCTCCACAGGTCGCCCTTGTGGGCTCTCTCCCAATAAAGGGCCCCACCGAGGCACCATCGGCGACCCTGCTGCAGCCTTTAGGCCCACTGAGATAGCTTGGGCACCAGGAAGGTCAGAGCTGGGGAAACTGAGGCCCAGAGTGGTGAAGCATGCCTGCCTGAAGTTACCCATGGGGTAGAGGCAAAATCCCCCACCAGCTTTGTTTCAGTTTAGGGCTGTTAAGGAAAGGGGGAAAGGATTGACAACCCTGGGGGACTGTTCCCCAAGAACGGGGCCTGCAGGAAACAGGACTATTGCTAACATCAGGGCTGGAGCCCTTCCTGCATCTCTCCTTCCATTCCCAGGCGCAGAGGCCCTGGGGGGTAGGGGACAACTGGGGCCTCCCCAGTCCTTCTCTCACCTGCTTCCCAGAATCCTGTGTGGGTCCAGGACCCCGAGTGGGGGAGGCGTGGACTTGCTTCTCAGGCCTGGGAAACTCGTAGCAAATTCCAACTCCTTCAGAATGTAGATAGGGAAACTGAGGCCCAGAGAGGGGGAGGTACCCATCCAAGTTCACATAGACTCAAGCCTTGTCCTTTGAGTCTCTAACAAGTACTCTTTCCGTAGGGAAACCCATTCCCAGCTCAAATTCCAGCGTGGGGAGTCATTTCCCCAGCAACACCCTGTGGGTCCTGCAGGCAGAGCCCGAACCTGGGTGCCAGGCTCCACACCAGCCTCTATGGTCCCCGCTGTGCTGCTCGGATGTGAGCAGACACATTGTATTTCTTTATTTTTATTGTATTTTATTTTATTATGTTAGTCATCACACAGTACATCATTAGTTTTTGATGTAGTGTTCCATGATTCATTGTTTGCGTATAACACCCAGTGCTCCATGCAGTACATGCCCTCTGGGCTCTTTCCACAGTTTGGCTATTGTGGACATTGCTGCTATAAACATTGGGGTGCAGGGGCGCCTGGGTGGCTCAGTTGGTTAAGCCACTGCCTTCGGCTCAGGTCATGATCCTGGAGTCCTGGGATCGAGTCCCGCATCGGGCTCCCTGCTCGGCGGGAAGTCTGCTTCTCCCTCTGACCCTCCCCCCTCTCATGTGCTTGCTCTCTCTCATTCTCTCTCTCTCAAAAAAAAAAAAAAAAATCTTTAAAAAAAAAAAAACATTGGGGTGCAGGTGCCCCTTCGGATTTTTACTTTTCAGTGGCCTCTGTCTGCTCCTGCTTTCTAGAATGTGAGGTCCATGAGAACAGATATGTTGTACATCCCTTAGCCCCAGTGACAGTGTCTGCATAGTGCTCAATAAATATTCATTGACTTAACGAATAAAGGAAGAATGACCTGGTATGTGGTGAGCTCTCTCACAACGGTGGGAAGCAAGTGGAGGCTGGATGTTTATCTCTGGGTGACGCTGTAGAGGTGGCATGCCTTAGTCATGAAGAGAAATTAAGAATCTCGACATTGGTACTTGCTTGCTGTGTGACCTAGAGGAAGTTACTACACCTCTCTGAACCTCCCTTCCTCCATACGTAAAATGACGGCAGCAGTAGTGCCCAGTGCATAAGGCAGTTGTGATGATTATGTGACATGCTGTGGTAAAAAAATTCAGCCAGAGCCTGGCAGATAGTGAGTGCTCCATAGTGAGTCATCAATAAAATTCCATCATTGGGGGATCAGGTGTTACATATGGCTTGACGATCTATTCTAACCATGAGTCCTTCTGACTCTTTGACACCGGAACTCTTGGGTGACACGTGCACTTGCTTGAGCATCCTCTGCTGTGTCTCCCAACCTCTGTCTCCACTCAGTACCTTCTCTGCATCCTCCCTGAGCCCCAAGTCTCTGGGTGTAGGGATAGCCACATTGCTTCACTCACGTTGTTGGCAGTGAAGGAGGAGATGGAACACGCCTGAGCCCAGTTCTCAGGGGGTGTGCCACCCAAGTGCCCAGGGGAGGCGTGAGGACGGGAGCTGCATTTCTGCTACAGGCATCAGGGAAGGCTTCTCTGAGGAGATGGGACTGAATTGCGCCTGCTGAGTGGGCAGGACTAGAAAAGAGGGAAAGGAGGAAGGAGTACAGGCCTGGAAGAAGGGGTGTATTGATTCATTCACCCCTTTGTTGACTGGAATGTTGAATGATTACCTAATGTGCAGCGGGTCCTGGCTGGGCCCTGAGTGGGGCAAGTCGCTCCCCATCCCCTGTCATAAGGAGAGTTCAGCCTCGGAGAACAGACTAGTAAGCCCAATGCAAAAAGAGACAAAATGGTATAGAAAGACAAAACGGTATAAAAAGAGAAAGAAGGATGCCTAGGACCTCCGGGGTGTCACTGAGTCTACTAAGGGTCAGGGGAAGTTTCCTGGAGGAAGCAACACTTAAGCTGAGCCCTGAAGTCAAACAGGGGGCAAGACAAGTGTTCTTGAGGGAACAGACTGTACAAGAACTAGCAGCAAGAGAGCAGGCTTTGAGTTCGAAGACCTAAAAGGCGTTGTGCGGCTGGAGCTCCGGAGAGAAGGGTGAGCCTGTGCAAGGGAAAGGGGGCAGAAGCCAGGTCGGCAAGGGCTCTAGCCTTTATCCTGACAGCGGCGGGGAGTCCCTGATGTTTAAAGTTAAAGCAGGGGCTATGTGGATCAGACTAGAGCTGCATTTGCCAAAAGGTCACTGTGCTGTGTGGAGAGGAGCATGCCAGCAGGAGGGAGACCGACAGGTTAGGTGGGATGCTTCCAGGATGAGCAACGCAGACAGTGGGAAGGAGGGAAGTGTCCCAGCAGGCCTTCCTTGGAGGCCGGGGGCGGGGGGGGGGGGGGGGGGGGGGGGGGGCGGGGGTCGGGGGCTCGGCGGGGGGGGGGGGGGGTCTGGGGGCGGTGGGCAGGAATGAGAGGGAGCAAGGCAGATGGATTACCAAAGGGGAGTCACTCTAAAATTTTGGCTTGGAGATGCTTAAAAGGCACCATGTCTCAGGATCCCCAGGTGGGATACACCTGGTAGGGAACCTTATAAATGCCTGGGCTGGGTAACGAGTTCATCAACCATGTCCCTGAGTGCCTACTACACGTCAAGCGTTGTTCTGGGCACGCGGGTAGGCGGGGAGCAAGACAGGGGAGGTCCCTGCTTCTTTCCTGCTGGAGGGGAAGGGCGATAAACAAAAACACAGGTCACATGGCTCATGGTGAGAAGTGTTTTAGAGGACAATAAAGCAGAGTGAGGCTCAGTGTGAGGGGCAGAGAGGGATTGCAGTTTCAAGTTGGGTAGTCAGAGAAGGCCTCACTCATAAAGCCACTTTTTTTTTTCCTATTTCACTCCTTAAAAAATAGCATTATAGAGATAGAATTTGCATATCATACAATTCACCCTTTTAAAGTAAGCAATTCAGTGGCTTTTAGTATATTCACAGAGTAGTGTAACCATCACCACAGTGTAATTCCAGCACATTTTCATCATCCCAAAAAGAAACCCTGCCCCCAGCCACTCCCCATTCCTCTTTATCCCCAGCCCCTGGCAACCACTGATCTACTTTCTGTCTCTGTGGGGTTGCCTGTTCTGGACATTTCATGTAAGGGGAATCATGCGATGTGTGGTCTTTTGTGACTGGCTTCCTTCACTTGGCATGATAACTAATTAAATAATTAATAAGGCAACTTTGGGGCACAAACCTGTAGGACATGAACGAGTTGGCTATGCAGATGTCGAGGTATGGCACTTGGGGCAGAGAAGACCAGGGTCAGGGAATCCCAAATTGTCCAGTGGCCATAGAGCACGCAGGATTTGTTCCAGCCCAGCTGCCCTGGGCCCTCGTGGGGAAGGGGGTTTGCTGGGCAGGTGGTGAGGACCAGCAAGTCAGGCAGCTGAGCTTGGGGGCACCTAGAAAGCCTGTTATACACCTGGGCTATACGTAGCCTGGCCTGGGTAGCTGGGTTGTAGAGATGGCCTCTGATACCCCAGGAGACTTTGAAAGGCTCCCTGGGGCCTCAGTATCTTCATCTACATAACCGGGGGAATCATTTGGCTCCTCCAAACATATGGAATTGGAATGACATTCCAAAGGACAGATATGAGCCTGTGTGGATCAAAAGCCTCGAGGTGGGAGGAGCTGGTGTTACTGTGATGGTTCGAGGCACTGGGGGAATAGAGGGGTGATTGGAAGCACAGCTGGGCCTGTTCTTAAGAACCAGCTCTGTCACTATCTCTTTTTCTGGGGGAGTCCTGGGTCTATACCAGGCCCTTGGGGATCTAGATGGCCTTTTATGGGACTTTTGCACAGCCAAAGGATGAAGACTGGAAGAGATTTCTTTGTACTCACAATTCTGGATTTTTCTAGGCTGGGTCAGAGATGGGGCCCAGGAAGGCATACTGATGCCCAAACCCAGCTGTAGCCTCCTGCTCACAGCAATGTGGAGGAACGGAAAAAGGAGTCTTGGGTGGGGTCTCAGCATATAGTGACCTTGGCAAGTTCCTTCTCCCCCATGATCCACAGACTTCCCAAATGAGGACATGGACAGCATAGTCCAGAGTATCCCTCAACTACGACACTCCAGGACTCCAAATCTCTAGAATCACTGAGGAGAAGTGCCTCAGGACCCCAAGACTCAAGATAGGACACATGGTCGTCTGACAAGAGAGTACAATTTTTCTCTTAAAATGAATTACTTTTTTTCATTTGTAAATATTTTAGTCTATACCTCTGAAATGTAAGGCTTTTTTTTTTTTTTAAAAAGCCAACTATAATACCATCATAAGATCTGTATCAGCCAACTATTGCCACAATAATGCTGAGTAACAAAACACCCAAACTCAGTGGTGTAAAAGACAGGTTTGTGGTTGTTTCTGGAATGTCTGTGGGGCAGCTGGATTTGGATGAAGGAGGTGGGGCTTGGCCCCAGGCCGCTTCTGGGCTCAGATCTGTTCTACGTGTCTTTTGTTCTTATGGGGCCAGAGGGTCAGGCTGGGACGTGTTCTTCCTCCAGGGGCAGGAGCTCAGGAGCAAGCCCATCCATGCAAGCACATTTCAGCTTGCTGTTTGGTCACGTTCACCAGCATCCCCTGGCTAAAGCAAATCCTGTGGCCTTTCCTAGATTCACAGTGGGCAAGGGATAGACCCCACCTCCTAGGGAGAAGATGCAAAATTCCCCAGAGTTTCAGGGAAGGGTGAAGACTTGGGCCTATTTTTGTGATCAGCCAAACCCAGCATCCTCCACAAGAGATGAATGAGGTATGGGTGGATGGATGTTTCTTTATGAACTCTAGACTCATTGCTGTTATTTACCATATTAATACTCCTTTTTCTCCTCCCATCTTCTAGCCAGTGAGAGCCTCTTCAGTTTTGCATGACCCCAGTAGACTCTGAGAGCTCCCTTGCTCTTTAACATTGATTATAAGATGTTCCTGGCTCATCGTGCACATTTCCTGCCCCAGGTCTGGAATCACCTATTAATTATTTTTAAAAGCTATACATTTATAAGGTTTAAAAGTCAAGCCATTTTTTAAAGTACAGGATGTACAGCCAACTCCCTACCCCCAGCCTCCCAGGCTCTTCACTCCCTTCCCTGCAGGCGGCCACAACTATCAATGCCCTGTTAATCTTTCTGGAGGTACTCTATGCCTAATTAAGTACATGTGATAGGTATCTTATTTTTTAAACACTAGAAATAAGTTCATGTTTCATTTTACGTTTTACAGTATGCAATAACTTCATTTCACAATACATAATAATAGTCCTGGTTGCCATTTGTTTTTACCGTGTCCTAGGAGAGCCAACATCCAAATGAAAATCTGCTCAAATCAGAAGGCTTAATCACACCCTGTCCACCATCTCCACGTCCAGGGGCCCAGACGCACCCATTGTACAGTGATCGTGTTTGACAGCGTTTCCCAAGTATGGTAAACCACATGATTTTACATCGTGGTACAAAGTGAGCATAACTATTATTTTAATCGTTAGGAACCTATTTGAATATATAAGAGAAAACCGAGGATAACAAGGAACTCCACAGCGTCCCCCGATTGCTTAATGGAAGCCGTTGTTCCATTACTGAAGCCATATTCGTTTGGGGCCAGCTTCCTGGCTCTTTCTGAGCAGAAGGAACTCTCATGTCGAATCCGGTCCCCATTGCGGTCTTTCCAGGTCCCTCTATCCTTCTGCATCTCTGCCTCCCCTCCCCTGCAAAGACCCAGCCTCCGGCGGAGAGTGGGGCGTGTTCTGAAACTCTGATTAGAGTTGACACATCCCTGAACATATGGGCTCTTGGGTGCCACCTGCACCAAGCCCTCCCTCGTAGAGAGGGGGACACTGAGCTCTGAGCACGGGGGTTACACACAATGAGTTACCAGTGTAGCCATCTTTATTCCACACCAAACCATGCCAGCAGGCGAGGGTTCGGGGGGGCATGGATCAGCCACTGTACTTTTGGGAAAGGAGGAAGATTCCTTCCTTCTGAACTCAGAATTAAGGGATTAGGGCAGCTTCACAGACAAAAGAATGAAAGTACGTGTTCAAACAGTACAAAACAACAAAGCGAAAAGTAAGTCTCCATCAGTAAACCTCCCTCCCGCTCCTCCCTGCTGGTTTCTTGGTTTCTTGAGTATCTTTCCAGAGATATTCTGTGCATACTGAAGTAGAAGTGTGTGCATGTGTCCTTAAAAAAGGATGTGCGGAGAGTTTCGGTTTGGGATGATGAGAAGGTTCTACAGGACAGAATGATGGTTTCCCAGCAATGTGAATGTCCTTCATGCCACTGAATTGTACACTTAAAAATTGTAAAACAGTAAATTTTCTGTGTATTTTACCACAATTTAAAAAATAATGATGTGTGTATTATCCACATTTTTGTCCATCTTTTTCAATTAACTATGTATTTAGGAGATCATTCCACCATCACCCCATGAAGTGATTTGTTCTGGGCCATCTTGGTTAAGCTGGGAGCTGTTTCCCTAAACACCCTTCCCTCTAAGGGTTTCTGGTTAGAGTTGGTCAAAAGAAGAATTTGTGGAGATCTGGAAGGCGGAAATGAAGCCGCAGTCGTTCCTCTCCCAAGGCTGAATGCCAAATGATGGCCCCACAGACCAGCAGCGGCTGGGACCCAACACCCTGGACAGTGGAGGTGCTCTGGAGAGACGCAGCCACCGAAGCACCTTCCCAAAACCCTTCCAGCGACACCCCCTTGCTGTCTCCTCCGATCCACCAGTGCCCCTCCTGCATTCCCATCCCCCAGTTGTGTAAGGGTGTGATTCCCACAACAAAGCCCTTTTTCCAGAAATCACAGTGGTTTTGTTTCCCTGAGGGAACACTGACTATTTCACCTATGTTCTGCCTCATCTTTCGTTTTTTGTTTTTGTTTTTGTTTTTTAAGATTTTTTATTTATTCATTAGAGACACAGAGATAGAGAGAGAGAGCATCAGCAGGGGGAGAGGCAGAGGGAGAGGGACAAGCAGGCTCCCCGCTGAGCAGGGAGCCAGACCAGGGGCTCGATCCCAGGACCCTGGGATCATGACCTGAGCTGAAGGCAGCTGCCCAACCATCTGAGCCACCCAGGCGCCCCTCATCTTTGTTTTTTAATTGTGGTAAAATACAAATGACATAAAATTTACCATCTTAATCTTTTTTTTAAGATGTATTTATTTATTTTAGAGAGTGAGTAGGGGAGTATGGCAGAGAGAGAGAGGGAGACAGGCAGACTCCCTGCTGAGCAGGGAGCCCAACTGTGGGGCTCGATCCCAGGACCCTGAGATCATGACCTGAGCCGAAACCAAGAGTCGGGTGCTTAACCAACTGTGCCACCCAGGTGCACCTCAACCTTTTTTTAAAGTAGGCTCCACACCCAGCACGGAGAGCCCAACATGGGGCTTGAACTCATGACCCTGAGATGGAGACCTGAGCTGAGATCCGGAGTCGGACGCATAACCGACTGAGCCAGCCGGGCGCCCCGCATCTTAACCATTTTTAAGTATACAAGTCAGTAGCATTAAGTACATTTTATGTCGCTGTGAAACCAGTCTCCCAAACCCTTTTCATCTTGCAAAACTGAAACTCCCCCAGCCCCTGGCAACCACCATTCTTTCTGCGTCTACGAATTTGACTTCTCTAGAGATCTCATGTGAGTGGAATCATACGGCATCTGTCCTTTTGTGACTGGCGTATTTCACAGAGCGTGATGTCCTCAGGGTTCATCCATGTTGTTGCTGGTGTCAGAAGTCCCTTCCTTTGTGAGGCTGAGTCGTGCTCCGCTGTGGCATAGCCCACATTTTGCCATCGGTGTCCGCGGCGGATGCGGGGGGGCTGGCTCCTCGTGGCCCTTGTGGGGGTGCTGCTATGGCCTCTTTCTGTCTGCTGCACAGGGCTCCCCGGGAGTCGAGGGCAAGGTGAGGGGCACCGGCTTTGGAGCCAGGGGCGCCAGGTTTGGATCCCATCTCCCCTCGGGGTCCCCCGTGGGACCCTTGGCACCTAGTAAGTGTTCAGTAAAAGAGAACCGCCCCCCCTGCTGTGGCCATCTGTGGGAGAGAGGCAGCCCACCTCTTGGGTCATCCAACCCTCAGCAGGCCTAGGGCCCCCCACTATCTCCGGGGCCTGGCACTTGGGCTACCTCGATCTCTCGGGCAGCCTTCCCACGCGTGCTGCCACCACCCGGGGCGTGGAACAGACCTTCCCACCTCCTCCGGCCCTTGACACAGACTGCCGCGTGGATGCACGCACGGGGCAGGCCGAGGGCCCCTGGGGCCAGGTCGCCGGCGGGGTCACTTGCCTCCAGCTGCAAAAGCAGGAACGTTTTCTCAGCCCGCTGTTCTCGCATCTGCTTTTCCCCACTGTGGGGTTCGGGGCCCTGGGCTGGGGGCCAACACACCCAGCCTTCCCTCTCACACGGTGCTAGCCCGTTCTGTGAATGTAGACAAGCCCCTGGCTTCTGTGGGCCTCCCTTTCGTCTCTGTAAACCGCAGGCCTTAACTGGGTGGTCTCCAGTGCTGCCCCTGAACACCCAGGCTCTGATTTTCCTCGGGTTCCTTCAGTCCGTGTTCATTTATCCGTCCATCCCATCCGTCCGTCCATCCTGCAACGACTTCTCTTGAGTTTTTCATCTTATTGGGGTTTCTTCTCCTCTCACGGAGTCATGCTTGCACACGACAACACGTTCAGTGTGGGGTTTAACAAGCACAAGTCCCTCCTCGCGTGTCCTCCGGATCCGTGGTTTTCAACAGGAGAGGGACATGTGGGAATGCTGTCACAGCTCGGGTCGGGGAGGTGGCCCCATTCCTGGCATCTGCGGACTGGAGGCCAGGACGCTGCTCGGCATCGTGTGGCACACAGGACAGTCAGTCCCCACAGCAAGGACTTACGCAGCCAATGTCCAAAGTGCTGAGGTTGAAAAGCTCTGCTCTGGGTATTAACGCTGTTGACATTTGCAGGGATATTTTTCCCAAAATGTCTATGAATATACAAACATAAATGTGCGTATTTTTCAATCAAAATGGGTTCGAACTGCAGTTTGCTTGGTTCCTTTAGTAATGCTGGCAGTGACATTTGGTTAAGAACCCAGTTAGAATTGGATTGTCAGTTAGTCAGGGCTAGGCTGGACCCAGGGCTAGCCCAGGGCTCTCCAGCTTAAGCAGTGCTTCTGATAAAAGTATATGTTGCTTGTTTGTTTGCTTGCTTTATTCTGTTTTGTTTTGGTGGGGGTGGGGGCGGGCCCAGAACAGGGGAAGCCATTAGCCCTGTATAACAGGGCGGCAGAAAGAGTTCTGTCCAGGCCTCAGGGCTGGGATCCAGCCATATCTGGCCCAGCTGCCCTGAGTTCCCTGTCTCTCCACCCCACCTCCCCCCCGAGTTGGCCTGGCTCTCCACTAGGCTTCGAGCAGGCCCTGCCTTATCTCCAGACGCCCGTTATCTGCACACCCATCTGTGGACAAATGGCCGGCCCGGCTGGCTCCTGGTCACCCCCCGCCTGGAGGGGGCCCTCCTCTCAGGCCTGTGTCTGGCAATTTGGGCTGGAGCCCAAGGTGGGGGGTCTCACCATGGAGGAGGCCCAGCACAGCCCAGCTCCACCCCTGGGGCTTTCAACTCCAGAACGACGGCCGCTTGGACATTCCATTCACAGGACAGGAATCAGGGCCAGGAAACTCATCCCGTCCCCCTGCCCCTTCACACACTTGGTTTTACAGTAGGCCTTATAATGGGGTTCCCCATTGAACAGTTGGGGAAACTGAGGCTCAGAGAGGAGATGGAACTTGTCACAGGTCACACAACAAGGCAGAAGCACTGCTGGGAGTAGGAGGAAGCCCTCTACCTCCTATCATGGATTCTGAAAAGGAGAGCCCACAGACACCACTCTCCTGGCCCAACGTTGCCGTGGAAGCCCAGGGGGCCGAGACACAGTCACTTCCTTTCTTGGGGCCTCAGTTTCTGCCCTTGGCAAACAGACAAAAGTGAGGGCCTGCTCCCAGCTCCCGGGAGGCAGGTGAGCCTCCCTCAGGGAGAGTGAAGCATGGGCTCCGTGTTCACCCTGCCTGGGTTCAAGTCCCACTTTCCCCACTTATGCTCAGCAGGACTTTGGAAAATCACCTGATCTCCCTCTCTTTACCTTGGCTTCCCCATATGAAAAATGGGAAAATGGGAGCCCTTACCTCACAGGATCATTACGAGGACCAAGTGAGTTAGTCTACATAAAGCACTTAGCACAGAGCTGGGCACATGACTCATGCTCACAAGTAAATGTGAGTTACTGTTAGTTGTATTAGCCATCACGTATAGTAGGAGAACAGTCTAGTGCTTGTAGTAGCTGGGGTGACGACATGCCCTTGGGCAACTGGCTTGCCATGTCTGAGACTGCTTCCTCACCTGTACGACGGAGGCCGTGAGGGCCGTGCATGGTTGAGGCTCGCGAGAGGAGCTTGCCACAGAGCGTGGCCCCCGTGGCCGGGGCGGGGCAGGGCAGTGCCGGCGACCCACAGGGAGGGGTGTCTGCAGGAAGACAGAGACAGCCCGTGGGCCTCTGTTTACAGAGCCCATCTCTCCTCTGATGGATGCAGCGGCAGAGTCTGTTTGCAAGTTCCTCCTGGAGACATGAATCAAGGTCTGTTTGGAGAACGTGCGCACTCCTCTGTCAAACATTCCACCCGCACTGGGGCCGCCGAGCCCCGGAGCCAAGAGCAGCGTGGATCCCAGGCTGTACCCCGGGACACAGCATAGGCTGAGACACGGAGCCAGCCTGGGGGACGGGACAGCCTGGGCTCGGTGAGCACCCGGGACAGGCACCCTGCCTGGCCTCCAGGAGCTCTCTAGAAAGCAAGATAAGACCTGGATTCAACCCGAAAACAGGGAGGATGAGATAAGGACCCATCTGCTTCTACTCCGGTCCCCTGTGATCTCCCACAGCAGCACCAGGGTGATCTCTTCCAAATGTCAATCTCCTCAGCTCTCCGTTGCTCACAGGCCGCCAGTGGCTTCCCTTGCAGTTGAGTAAAGATCAGGTTCCGTACAAAGGCCTTGGAGGCCCTGTGGGACCTTGCCTGCCGGCCGCTCGCACCTCTGCTCCCGGCGCCTCATCCTCCACGTCCTGCTTTCCCTCCAGCTCCTCGAGGAGGCCTGCCGCCCTCACGTCCTGGTGCTTCCCCCTCGACCCCTTGTGCCCCTGACAGTGCCCCCCCACCAGACCTCCCTGACCACCCCGCTGGCCCCCATCAGATCTGGGATTCGACGTGTATTTGCTGGCGCGGTTGTGTCCATTTCCACAGGGGTGGGGGCAGCGTCTGTTTTATTCTCAGCTTGCGCCCTGCCCCTGGCAGGATGCTCCGCACAAATATTTCTTCAGTGGATGAACGCTTGGCCATGGGAAGGCTTGATCTCTGAAAATGGATGATCGTAACCAGTTGGGGGATCAGAGAGGCTTCTGGGGAGATGGCGGCACAGCCAGGGCTTGCTGAGTAGGAAGACTGATGGCGGCAGCATGGGGCAGTGGCAGGGAGACTGCAGCTGCCAGTTCAGCCACCTTGGCCAAGTCACTTCAACCCTCTGAATCTCAGTTCCTGCATCTGAACAATGGGGGTGATGATACCTATTCAGAGACCGAGCATGTGAGGAGCAAGTGGGATGAGGCATGGAAGCCCCCAGTCAGAGCTCAGTAGGTGGAAAGCATCACCTTACAGATTTTCAGTTCACTGCCATGCCCATCTGAAGAAGGAGGTGTCCCTGTCTGCATCATTTTCCTGGAATATGTTTATTTAATTTATTTTTAATACTACATATATTTAATTTATTTTTTTTTAAGATTTTTTATTTATTTGACAGAGAGAGACACAGCAAGAGAGGGAACACAGCAGGGAGAGTGGGAGAGAGAGTGGGAGAGGGAGAGGGAGAGGCAGGCTTCCCGCAGAGCAGGGAGCCTGATGCGGGGCTCGATCCCAGGACCCAGGGATCATGACCTGAGCCAAAGGCAGATGCTGAACCATCTGAGCCACCCAGGCGCCCCTAATACTACATATATTTTAAATGTTGAAACACTCTCAGGTTTACAGAAAAGTCACAAGTACAATACATGGAAGTTTTTCCTCTGAACCGGTTGAGAAGGAGTTGCT
This sequence comes from Mirounga leonina, assembly GCF_011800145.1. Taxonomy (NCBI): domain Eukaryota; kingdom Metazoa; phylum Chordata; class Mammalia; order Carnivora; family Phocidae; genus Mirounga; species Mirounga leonina. The sequence goes on from NW_023270231.1 coordinate 1,048,066, forward strand.
GATGTGATGTCCTACCTCACCTGAATACTTTTTTGTAGATTTTTTTTTCTTTTTGTGTATATTTCCAACAAACATGGACAGTCTCCTACCAACCATAATATAGCTGTCACTGTTGGGACATTAACACGTTCCTACCATAGAATCCTCAGACCCCATCAGAGATTCTGCACTAGGCTAGACTCACGTGTGGCGTGTAGTTGTCAGGACTCCTTGGTCCCCTCGCTGTTCTCCCCCAAGGGATGAGGGTGCTGGGCTTCCAGCTTCCTCTAGGTGGCACACAACTCTCTGAGGAAAGGAGGGAACCCCAGGTGAATTAATTCCAAGGGAAGGAGGGATGGTTTCAGACGGATTAAGCCCTATGTGTCCCGGTAGGGTCCCCCAAAGGAGTCAACATTGCACCCCCTGCTCCCATTAGAGGAGGAACCAGCATTCATTCATCCGTGTATCAACAAGTATTTCTCCATGCCCCCTGCTGCTGATAGCTAAGGCTCATGCCTTCTGAAGGTCACAGCACAAAGAAGGCAAGGGCAAGGTCACTGGACTCAGAGCTCAGGAGACCTGGGCACAGGCCCAGGTTTTGCTCCTGACTTGCTGTGAGACTTTGAGCACCTTTCTGGGTTCCAACTGTTTAAAAAAATGCGGGTGTCAGCTTGGCTAGATTAGGGTTCTGTTTCATCACCCCATGCCCATCCCCCTCCATCTTGAACCTATCTCTAAATCCAAAGGACACTCTGCTCCAGACTCCTCTTTTTTCCCATAAGAAAGCAACCAAGGTGTGGGATTAAAGTCTCTCACAGGCAGGTGAGAATATAGTTTGAAAGGACCGGGGGTGTTAGCATGGTCAGGGAGGGGCTAGCACCAAGCAGAAAAATCTCTAGCCCCAGGAAGGGGGAGGCAGGGAGAGGGAGCTGGAAGGCTGGGAGGCTGTCTTCCCCCACCCCACTCCCAGAGCAGAATGGTGCCTCTGCCCTCATTCTTCAAGTGCTGTCCTATGGCTGGCTTAGCAGGAATGTCTTGCCCACTTGGAAACTACAGCAAGGGGTACACAGAGACTGTTTTCAGGCTCCCCCTCGACCACAGACTGTATCCCCTACATGACTTGCCTTGCTGTGCCTCAGTTTCTTCATCTGTTAAATGGGGACCAAACAAAACCTTTCTCTTGGGGAGATGTAGCCACACTGTTGATTAAAATGTTCCCATATGCTTCTGCTCCTAAGAGCAGGACAGATGTAAGCGAAGTGTGAAGAGTCTCAGAACCCTGACTCAAAGGAAGATTCTGTGGGGAGAGGGGACCCAAAGGGTGCTCATCACAGATCAGGAGCCCTGTGATGCTTTCTGCATCACCTACGCTAATAATCCTTCAGGCACAGACAGCAAGCTCCCTGCAATATCCAAAGCACTGCCATATCCATGACCTCACGTGACTTACATCTTCTCCCTCGACAGGTGGGGAAACTGAGGCTCGGGAAAGGAGGTGTGACATCCAGCTAGCAGCAGAGTCAAGCTGTAGAGGAGAGAATCAGGCCGTCCTGGGTTTAAGTCACTGCTCTGTCATGTCCCGGCTGTGTGACTTTAGGCAATCACTGCAACTCTCTGAACCAGTTTCCTTATGTATCCAATGGGGATAGCTCAAAATGATCAGGGGCCAGCAGGATGGGTTCTGGTGAGGACCCTCTTCCCAGCTGCAGGGTGCAGACTGCCAACTTCTTGTCTCCCCACGGGAGAGGGCTCCCTGGGGTCTCCTTCATGAGGACCCCACCCTCATGACCTAATTACCTCCCCAAAGCCCCACCTCCTGATACCATCCCCTTGGGGGTTACGATCTCAACCTGTGGATTTTTGAGGACACAGCCGTTCAGTCAGTGACATCAACAGCTAGGAGGTGGTGACCCTGGGATTCAAACCCAGGCCTGCATCATTCCAGGCCTCTTCAGCACAGTGGCTCAGCAATTGTTGGCTGTTTATAGAGCATATGGTGCCCGGGAACATTGGCCACACTAAATGCAGGTGGCTGTTACATGACTGTCATCGTTGCCTTCTGATTCTCAGTCCCTCCTTCTAACATCCGGCTTTAGGTTGCCCCCACCCACAGCCCACCAAAGCCAGCTTCTTAGGACCTTCCCCAGCTAGGCAGGGTGACCTGGTTTCCCCAGTTCGGTTACTCAACTTTTATCTTCACTGTCAGTGACCAACTGCTGTGTGTCAGAGGGAAATGGCCCCACCTGCATCTATTTTAGCCCTGGTTTGTCTACTTGTAGGAATTCTGTTGTCGATTATGCATTTCTGTTACTATGGCTGGCATCTTGGCCAACGGCACACAGAAGCAGCAGAAACCTTCAGTCCTGCCCGAGACAGACCAAGAAACGTCTCTGTCCCCAGAGGTCTTTGAGAAAGCAAACTGCTTCTAGGGGAATTATGAGGGTAAGCTTGCCCCCCTTCCCCACCCGTCACCCTGGGCCCTTCATCTGGACAATAACAGCTCCTGTCTCCAGAAACCATTCCTGCAGGTTTCAGCTGAGTGGCAGGATTATACTACAGGGTGGCAATTAGCCTGATAAGGCGATGACCTCACCCTCCTGCCTCTGGCTGGAGCAGAGAGACCAGCTAGCTGGAGCCTGCCCCAGAGGGCCTCCCTCCCCCCAACATACACTGGGCCTCCTTTGCTGTACTCAGAGTCAGGGACCCTAGTTCAAGGCCTTGGGCAAGGCTCTTCCCCTCTCTGGGCCTCAGATTGTCCATCTGTGAAATGGAGCATGTTCTGACTTTCATGGGCTTGTGGGAAAGTACCAGTAGAATAGTAAGTGAGAAATTGCTTTGGACTGGGACTGCTGATCACAAACAACCGTAGAACTAGGGCCTTTTCTGGAACATTCCCGAGGGAACAAAGAAAAGGGCACTGGCCAGGGAGTCAGATGGACCTGAGTTCTGAGTCCTGGCTCTCATATAGACTTCAGGCAAGCTACCTCTGTTTCCTCCTCTGTAAGATGGGGCAATGTCTGTGCCTTTCCCTCCTTGCACGTGCTTATGAGATACAGGGACACGTGAGGCAGGAGGACCAGCTGGTTAAGATAACATGTTTCAGGTCAGACAGACCTGGGTTCAAGAGCTGCCTCAGCCACTTACTAGCTGTGTGCCCTTGGGTAAGTGACATAACCTCTCTGAGCCTCTGTTTCCCATCCATTAAATGGGCAGAATAATAGTTCCTACTTATAGGGTTGTCACGAGGATTAAATTAAACAAAGCAGGTATTTAGCACAGTGCCTGGCAAATGGTGAAGGGACCCGGGGACAGCTGCGTGATCTTGAGCACATGTGTAACTGTCTTTGAATTTGATCTCCTCATCTGAGAAGTGACACCAAGACAGCACAGGCAAAGCTAAGAACAGCACCTTAGGTTTCAAGAACATGCCATGGAATGGCAGAAGGGTACCAGCTATTCTCAACTCAGAGTCAGATGAATAAAGGCATCTTTGGTCCAAAGGCCTCTCTCCCTTCTCCCCTTTTCTGCCAAAGACTGTTGGCCACGAAGCCACTTAACATCTGTGTGACCCTGGTCAAGTTAGTGAACCTCTCTGTGCCTCACTTTCCACATCTGGAAAATGGGGTAATAGTGGTACGTACCTCATAGAGGTGTTTTGAGGATTAAACATGTTAATGTATTTAAAGTGATTGAAACAGTGCCTGACATCCAGTTCAATACACATGAGCTTTTATTTGTATTATTTTGAAGCCCTTGTTTTCTCCTCAAGTTGCTTTCGTGGCAGATGGTCCTCGGCGGGTTCCCGAGAAGTGCAGGGAAAAGCTGCAGAGGGTCAGAGAGAATCCTGAGGCCTGGCCCTGACACTTCCATGTGCAGTATCTCTGGCAAGTCCTCTGCCCATTCAGGGCCTATTTCCCCAGTGGTAGGATGAGAGGGTGAGACTAAGAACATTCCAGAATTCTAGGTCCCCAGCGAGGACTCCTGAGGGGCTCAGTTTGCTCACGAGCCTCCAGGAGACCTGGCAGAGCTGAGGTTCTTGCCTTGGTAGCCCCCTTGTCTCCCTCATGCCACAGCTCCAGGCCGGTGAGAAAACAGGCCATACCCGGGCTGTCCCATAAGCTCTCACACAGACAGACCCCAACTGACTTCAACACACGGATGGGCAAGCATGCTCTGACCCAGGCATGCAGTCAGACAGCACACAGCTATGCCCCCCCAACACCTCCCTGGGACAGCCCCAGGCCAGTGCCCCACCCCCCCACACCCATTGATGTGGAAGCACCTGGCCTGGTGCTTTACATATAGTGGCCCTAAACAGATGCTTGTTGATTGACTAAACAAATGAAAGCTTCATAGAGGGGTGCCTGTCCTCAAGCAGCCCCAGACCAGCGTTTCCCAGAGCACAGGACCTTAACTGCTGGAGGGTCAGAGGATTTTAGATAGCTCCCGGATAAGCCCATTCTAACTCTACTAGGTACAAATTTACTGAACATGTCTTAGTTAAAATGCAAGTTACAGTGGAATGACAGAAGTAATAACAATTTTCCTTATTTTTAAAAGTTTCTTTTTTAAAAAATTCAAAGATAAAAAAATCCTTGAAATAAAAAATTGTGTCAATAATAATACAGATGGAACTCAGATATGGCCTCACCTTAGGTGCCTGGGACTTGTGACACTGTCTCCAGAACCACTGTCCAGTCCGAACCTCTCTTCACCATTTCATATATAAATTGGGAAGCTGAGCGGCGCCTGGGTGGCTCAGTTGGTTAAACGTCTGCCTGCGGCTCAAGTCATGATCCCGGGGTCCTGGGTTCAAGTCCCACATCGGGTTCCTTGTAAGGTAGGGAGCCTGCTTCTCCCTCTCCCTCTGCCTGCCGCTCCCCTTGCTTCTGCGCTTTTGCTTTCTCTCTCTGTCAAATAAATAAAATATTTTTAAAAAATAAATAAATGGGGAAGCTGAACTGAGGCTCAGCTCAGGAAAGGGTTTGTCCCAAGATAACACTTACTTGGAGACCCAAAGAGCAGGGCCCTTGGTTTTGCCTCTGACTGACTGTGTGACAGTTCAGTTCATCCCCGGCCTCAGACTTCTCAACGGTAAAGTCAGGGAAATTTATCCCCACACTGCTTGTCTCCCGGGGTGGCTTTGAGGATCTTGAGATCATGAGAGGCAAAGAGTAAGAGAGCACTTTGCAAACAGGTTTGGGGCATTGTGTCAGTCAGAGATGCTGAACATGGAAGTCTAGAACTCAGGTCTCCCAATGTCCCATTCAGGTCTTGCACAGGGCAGCACACAGCATGGTGAAGGGAGAGGGGAGGTGTGGAAGCCAGGCAGAGATAGGTGCCCAAGTTCGGTCTCTAACAAACTAATTCACTCCTTCAACAATCTTCTGAGTACTGACTGTGGGTGGGACACATGCTAAATACAAGGAAGGCACCCAAGAGCTGAGGGAGGCAGACATTAGTCAAAAAAGTATACAAATAAATGTAATATTACAAGGGCAGTAAGGTCCACAATGTGGGAAGGGTATTTGTCAGGTAGGTCAGCGTAAGCTTCCCCAGGAATGATGATCAAACAGGCTGAAGAAGAAGAGGACCTAACCTGACAAAGGGGAAGAAAAAGCATTCCAGGCAGTGGAAACCACCAGTGCAAAGGCCCTGGGGCAAAGGGGCAGAATCACTGGAGTCACGTCAGCATGGCTGAAGTCCGGCGTCCCAGGTGATGTGTCCTCAGCCAAGTGAGGCTGGAAAGCTGGCAGGGGCAGCCACACAGCACTGAAGGCCAGTTAGGATTTGGGCCATAACCGTAACAGCAGTGGGAATCCATTAAAGGCTTTTAAGCAGGGAGTGATAGCCATTTTGATAAGCTCACTGGCTGCAAGTCAAGTGTGAAAGAAGAGAACATAAGGGGAGACTTCCTTTACAGAAACCAGAACATACAATAAAGTCACTAAAATAAGATCACTGTAGTATTGGGAAAGGCACAGACAAACTGATCCATGGAACATGACAAATAATCCAGAATTAGATTCCAGGATACAGACGTTAATGTTTGACAAAACAGGTACCTCATCTCAGTGGAAAAAGGATATTTTATTTCCCAAATGGTGCAGGCTCGATAATATAACTCTCTGGAATAAATAAAAACGAATCCCCATCTTACACCACAAAATACTATGTTTCAAATGGATCAAAAATTTAAATGTGAGAGTTAAAATAATACAAAATATTGTAAGAGATTCCAGGAGACTGCAGGTAGGAAGTAGAGCAAGAGTGAGCAAACTACTGCCCGTGGGCCAAATCCAGCTGATGGCCTTTTATTTTTGTTTTTGTTTGTTTTTTGTTTTAAAAGATTTTATTTATTTGAGAGAGAGAGGGTGGGGGGAGGGGCAGGAGAGGGAGAGCAAGAATCCCAAGCAGACTCACCACTGAGCATGAGCCCGACGTGGGGCTCAATCCCAGGACCCTGAGATCATGACCTGAGCTGAAATCAAGAGTCAGTCACTTAATGGGCTGAGCTGCCCAGGTGCCCCATTTTTTGTTTTGTTTGTTTTTCCTAACATCTTTATTGATATATAATTCACATACCATATAATCTACCCATTCAAAGTGTACAATTACATGGTTTAAATATGTACAACCATAACAAAGTCAATTCTAGAACATTTTCATAACCTCACAAAGAAACCCCATACCCATGACCTATCAACCCCCTATCTCCTATCCTTCCCCAGTCCCTGGCAACCACCGATCTAGTTTCTATTTCTATGGACTTGCCTCTTCTGGACATTTCATAAAAATGGAATCAAACAGTAATGTGAGCTCTGGTATCTGGCTTCTTTTACTCATAATGTTTCCAAGGTTTATCCATGCTGTAGCATGTATCAGTACTTCATTCCTTTTTATAGATGTATGGCTATGCCACATTTTATTTATCCATTCATCAATTCTGGTGATGGCCATCAATCGATGGACATTTGGGTTGTTTCCACCTTTTGGCTGTTATGATTAGTGCTGCTATGAACTCCATGTACAAGTTTGTGTGTGGACTTATGCTTTCATTTCTCTTGGGTAGATGCCTAAGAGTGGGATTGCTGTTGCCCATTTTTGTAAATAACGTTTCATTGGAACACGTTTGTTAACATATTGTCTACAGCTGCTTTCTCGCTACAGTGGCGGTGCTAAATAGTTACAACAGAGAACATATGCCCTGCGAAGTCTGAAATATATATTCTTTGGCCTTTTACAGAAAAAGTTGCCAATTCCTGATATAAAGGCAGAGAAGACCTTACATTTCAAGGCTGAAAATGAAGAGAGATTATTTTAAAATGTATGTGTACTCAAATATATATAAATCTAAATTTTAAATATATATATTAAATGTATATATATGTATAAAATCTTTAGTATGACAAAAGATACTAAAATTCTTTAGGCAAAAAATAGAGGTTGAAAAAAATTACTCTAACACTGACAACAGAGAAAGGGTTGTGATCTTGTATCAGTCAATGTCCTGGCAAGAGGTAGGTGGCCCACACAGACTGGGTAGTTAAGGAGATGGAATGAAGGGGACAATGCAGAGGAGCTGTTTTCAAAGGTGTAGGCAGGATTGGGGAAACACTCCCAGGTAGGTGCAGGAGGGAGCATCACAGGGGAATCACGTCTGCCAGGGACCCGTCCTGCCCACTGAGAGGAGGTGGGAGGGCTTGGATAAGTTCCCCAACTTCTCTTTCCTCCTGCCCATTAGTGTCTCCCATTGGCCAAACCCAACCAGAAGCTGAGGACTGGGCGTTTAGTACAGACCCCACGGTGTGCAAGGCACAGAACAGATGGAGAAAGGCAGAGCATGTATCTGGAGGGGCAGATGGAAGATAGCCCGAGCATAGCTTGAAAGGAGAGGGCATCCCAACTGAAAAATGGGCAAAGTCTAGACTGGCCAGCTAATGACTGGGCAAATGACATGGCCAACAATCTTACAAAAAAGACACTCAAATTTATGTCAGCAGTCAGGAAAATGCAAATGAGTCTGGCACTATGGTGAAGTTTGACACCTGTCAGAGCTCTGACCCCTACTGCTGGGGGGAGGGAAGTAAAGAGAACGGGATTCTCACATATTGCCAGTGGGAACGTGAAGTGTGATAGATGATTGGAAAGCAGCAATTCAACTCCTGGGAACCCGTCCCATAGGAAAAAAGTCCAGATGAGGAAGGACATATGTGCAAGAAAATTGCAGTAGAGGCTGTCGTATCTATGGTTGCCCATCTTCTTTTGAATAGCCTATCTCTATATTTGGAGAAATCCCTGTGTTGGAACCTCACTTCTCCAATTTAGGAATCTCTACTCGGGCGCCTGGGTGGCTCAGTTGGTTAAGCGACTGCCTTCGGCTCAGGTCATGATCCTGGAGTCCCTGGATCGAGTCCCGCATCGGGCTCCCTGCCCGGCCAGGGAGTCTGCTTCTCCCTCCGACCCTCCCCTCTTTCATGCTCTCTCTCTCTCAGTCTCTCTCTCTCAAATAAATAAATAAAATCTTTAAAAAAAAATGCGTAAAAAAAAAAAAAGGAATCTCTACTCAAATTCCAGCCTCCTTTGCCACCAGGATGTGGCCATCCCACCAGGCTCCACCAATCGGATTCGTCCTGTGGGACTTCTCCCACGTGCTGGCGTGGGGCAAGTGGGGAGCTGGTGCAACAGCACCAGGCGTGGTTTCCCAGAGACTGCTGGGTGGAATTTTTCATGCAGAAGAGGCAGGGGGCAGGGCGGGTAAGGTGTGGCAAGACCTCATCTGTGAGCTCATCAGACTAGTCCATGGTGTTTTGGGGGGCTTTGATCTAGAAACTGAGCCTCCAGCTCAATCCAACAGGTCAGCATCTGTTGCTTCTTAGAAGCCTACCACTTATTGCAGCATTATTCCTGGTGGTGAAAACTGGGAGCACAGAATGACCATGAACAAAGTGATAACTGCATAAACTGATACAGCCACATAGCAGAATATTAGGCAGCTATTAAAAAGCAACAACTAGAGCTATATTAGCTGACTTGGGAGGATGTCTATGAAGAAGGCAAGGAGCAGAAAACTATAATAGGGTCCCATTTTTAAAAAGAAACACTGATAAATTCACTCTGTATATGTAATGTGAATACAAATGCCTAGATTTGAATGAGTCTGCTTAGGATTGAATGAGTACAGATAAAAGCATGGTAGGACACGTACAAGATGTTGGCACGGGGTGCCATGGGGAGAGGAGGAGATGGACAAAGAGGAGCCAAACAGAAAGGAAAGAAAACTCTACTAACTAAATGAAGTATATTTCTGATTATTTTTAGGTACTTATGTAAATTTTGTGTATATACGTATGTAGGTAGTTTAGGTACACGCATAAAGAAGTTAAGAGACTTGTAAAACAAGAAGTCAGTAGTAGGACATTCCCAAAGTGGTCACAGTGGTGGCAGGGAGTCAGGCAAGAGGAGGCTGGAGCTCGGGCCAGTATGGTGGCAGTGGGCATGGAGGGAAAAGGATGGGTTGGAAAAGCAGCCAGCAGATCAAATGGTCTAAATAGGGAATGGGTTGCCTGGGGGGTGGCAAGAGAAAGGGAAGTCTCAAGGAAGAGTCCCAGGTGAGCTTAAATTCCTGTCGCCTCATCTGTAAACTAGGTAAAATGATACCCCTGTTTCTCAGTGTTATGAGAATGAAATGAAGTCATATATGAAATGCCGGGCCAAGGGTATGCCCGTCACTGCTTTCACTCCCTAGTAAGTCAGCAGAGCCCACCTGTTGGGGTCTTACTGTAACCCCAAAGACCATGTGCTCTGTGCATTCACCCGGGGGAGGAGGAGAGGAGGGGAGGCTGAGGGCTGGGATGCCCTGATCACCAGGGTGGGGTGGGCTAGATGGAAGAGGAGGCCCACACATCTTCGTTGTTACTGTAGAAGCCAAGGGGCTCTCCAGAGGAGCCTAGGACGGACGCAGGGAACTCAGATCCCACAGACTCACAGCATGGCCTTTTTTCTCAGGGCCCTGATGAGGCCATTAGAGCTGCACCTGTCAGTCCAGGCACCTAGTGTCCACTGTGTGTGAGAGAGGCACCCAGAGAGTTTTCTTTAAAAGGAAAAAAAAACCCAGATGAGCAAAAGAGCCCCCAGAAAGACATAAATACCAAATAGTGGGGATAAAGCCAAATGAACTGGGCAGATATTAGGTTATGGGATTTCAAGAGAGGAGGGAGGAGGCACTTTTAGTAAAGAGTACTCCTGGAAGGCTTTTGGGAGGAAGTGGCTTTTGAAGAATAGGTGGAATTTGGACCACAGAAGAGGGCAGAATTTTTTTAATCTTCTTTTTTATGTATGTATGTATGTATGTATTTGATGTAGTGTTCCATGATTCATTGTTTGCATATAACACCCAGTGCTCCATTCAATATATGCCCTCTTTAATACCCAACCCCAGGCTAACCCACCCCCCCTCCCCTCTAGAACCTTCTCAGAGTCCATAGTCTCTCATGGTTCATCTCCCCCTCTGATTTCCCCCCCTTCATTTTTACCTTCCTACTATCTTTTCTTTTTTTTTTTTTTTTAACATATAATGTATTATTTATTTCAGAGGTACAGGTCTGTGATTCATCAGTCTTACACAATTCACAGCACTCACCATAGCACATACCCTCCCCAATGTCTATCACCCCATCCCTCCCACTCCCCACCACTCCAGCAACCTTCAGTTTGTTTCCTAAAATTAAGAATTCCTCATATCAGTGAGATCATATGATACATGTCTTTCTCTGATTGACTTATTTCGCTTAGCATAATACCCTCTAGTTCCATCCATGTCGTTGCAAATGGCAAGATTTCGTCTTTTTGATGGCTGCATAATATTCCTGTGTGTGTGTGTGTGTGCGCGCGCGCGCGCGTGCACGCATGTATCACATCTTCTTTATCCATTCATCTGCTGATGTACATCTTGGCTCTTTCCACAGTTTGGCCATTGTGGACATTGCTGCTATAAACATCAGGGTGCACATACCCCTTCAGATCACTACATTTGTATCTTTGGGGTAAATAACTAGTAGTACAATTGCTGGGTCATAGGGTAGCTCTATTTTTAACTTCTTGAGGAACCTCCATACTGTTTTCCAGAATGCCTGCACCAGCTTGCATTCCCACCAACAGTGTAGGAGGGTTCCCCCTTCTCCGCATCGTCGCCCACATCTGTCATTTCCTGACATTAATTTTAGCCATTCTGACTGGTGTGAGGTGGTATCTCATTGAGGTTTTGATTTGGATTTCCCTGATGCTGAGCGATGTTGAGCACTTTTGCATGTGTCTGTTGGCCATTTGGATGTTTTCTTTGTAAAAATGTCTGTTCATGTCTTCTGCCCATTTCTTAATTGGATTATTTCTTCTTTGGGTGTTGAGTTTGATAAGTTCTTTATCTGATATGTCATTTGCAAATATCTTCTCCCATTCTGTCAGTTGTCTTTTGGTTTTGTTGACTGTTTCCTTTACTGTGCAAAAACTTTTTATCTTGATGAAGTCCCAATAGTTCATTTTTGCCCTTGCTTCCCTTGCCTTTGGCCATGTTTCTAGGAAGAAGTTGCTGTGGCTGAGGTTGAAGAGGTTGCTACCTGTGTTCTCCTCAAGGATTTTGATGGATTCCTGTCTCACGTTTAGGTCTTTCATCCATTTTGAGTCTATTTTTGTGTGTGGTGTAAGGAAATGGTCCAGTTTCATTCTTCTGCGTGTGGCTGTCCAATTTTCCCAACACCATTTGTTGAAGAGACTGTCTTTTTTCCATTGGACATTCTTTCCTGCTTTGTTGAAGATTAGTTGACCATCGAGTTGAGGGTCCATTTCTGGGCTCTCTATTCTGTTCCATTGATCTATGTATCTGTTTTTGTGCCTTCCCTTTTATTTTTAAAGGAAATTCTTCCCATTCTTAAAGGATCAACTCAAAGGCTGCCTTCCTGCTTACTGGATCCTGCTGGTTGGAATTATTCATGTTTTCCTGGAGCCCCATTAACAGAGCTTTATCAACAATGCAAACAGTGCTGTTTGCCAGTGGTCTTCTTGTCCAGCTGGGAGGTTGGAGCAGCTTGTGGGCGGGGACAGTGTCTTTGGTCTAACTGCCCCAGAGCCAGGTAGTGCCCCTTCATTTAGCATTGAAAACAGTGTACTGAATGAGGCAAGTGTAACCAGTCTCACTGCTAATATTCATTTGACCTTCCACATTTTTGGAGAAATCCACACCTTCCTCTATTCAAGACCCCAGCAAGCATTTCCCAGTATCTTTATTTCCTAAATCAAACCATGAAAGTATGTTTCTCAGAAACAATAATAAGAACCAATGTATTAAGCCTTTACCATATGTCAGACACCATACAAAGTGCTTACAGATTTTGTCCATTTAACCCCCAAAATGGTTCTTTAAGAAGAAGCTTTTGCCTGTACCCATTTCTGAACTAGGAAAACTGAGGTTTAGCAAGGCCAGCAATTTCAATGGTAATGGCAGAGGTAAGACCAGAAGCCCAAACACTTGGAGACTGTCCCTCACGTACATACAGGACTCTGTGTGCATGCACATGCATGAAGAGTTTCCCAATTTGTAAAATTAGGGACTGGTCTTGGTGACCTTGGACAGCACCTCGTGCCCTGACAAGCCAAGGACTCAATTCCATGAACACAAAGATGTCACTTAAACTTGACACCCAGGTGTGACCCCACCGGGCAGTTGAGAAAACAGGCGTGGCAAAGGCCCTGTGGCTGGCACAAGCCCCAGGGTTCTTGGTATCGGAGCTGGGTGCAGGACCTGCCTTTTCTGCTCCTTGGTCCTTGCTCTTTCTCCTAATGCTTTGTTCAGCATCTTTTGGTCCAGCCACGCTGTGTGGTCCGTGAGGTGGCTGCAAGCAGCCCCGCCAGAGGCAGACCTGCTCTGGTGTCCTGGAGGAAATGCGAGCCATTCTTCATTATACTCATGTATGATCCTTTCTTTCTTTTTTAAATACTACTGAGTGCCACGTCCCAGGCACTGTGCTAAGCACTTTACACACAGCATGCTTTACCCTTCACTAAAATCCCATGAAATAGGCATTGACATTATTCTCAGTGAATACACAGGGCACTGAGGCCCGAAGGGGGTTGAGTGGTGGCTTGCCCGGTTTACTTAATCAGGGAGCAGAGGAGCTGGGATTTGATCTCTGGTCAGCCTAATCCAGAGCCCCGCCTTCCCAAGCATAAGTGCGACACTCAGCCACAGCTTGGCTAGGGCCTCTGCTGACGGTATGAGTATAAAAGCATGCTTTTGCAAACTCATACTGGGGCCTTGGAGGCTTGGGGATGAGACATTGTTCTCTGTGGCAACTCTGGCAACTCATGGTGAGGATTTTAGGGGACGAGGACAGTGAATAGGTAAGCAGAGTAGGATAGAGCACTAGATGTAAAGGTTGCTAACACTTAATAAATATTCCGTTCCTTCCTTCCTCTCTCCCCTCCCTCTTTCCCTTGGATGATTAAGAGCCAGACTTTGAAGTCAGGCAGACCTGAGTTAAAATGCTGGTTGAGCAACTGACTAGCTACATGGCCTTGGACAAGCCATTTAACCTCTCTGGGCTTCAGCTCCCTCATCTACAAAATTGGGACAGTAACAGACACTATCTCATTGTTACGGGAATCGGGAAATCTGCATAAAGGGATTAGCCACGTGCTGAGTGCATAGTAAATGCTCCTTAAGTAGGTAGCTGTGATTAATCCCTTCTGTTGCTCCCTGTTCTGCCCCTAAATAGCTGAGTGACCTTGGGTAAGACCCTTCCTCTTTGGGCCTCAACTTCCCAATTTGTACAATGAGTACGTTTGACTAGGTCAGTGTTTCCCAAATTGTGGTACACCGGTGGTAAGCTAGATGATTTTATATGCTACAAAGCGAACATTTGTTATTTTATGTCATGAATATATTTTAATGTATAAGAGAAAAAAATTAAACTAAGATACCAAACACATGATTTCATGAATGTTGTCAGGATTGAAGCTAAGTAAAAAAGTAGTGATTTAAAGTAAAAGCCATTATATAAATAATAGATCAGGTGGTACCAGGATATGGCAGAAATTGAGACTGTGGTCCTTGAACAGCTGGGCTTGGGGAATTCTAAGCTAGACGATCTGGCTTTGATTATATGGCTGCCCAGAGAAACTCTGGCTCGCGAGTGACTTGCCAGAGGGACCCCTCCTTCCCCCCTATATTTTTAAGTGGCCAGGTTCCTGTAAGCCCCATTGCCAGTGATTTGGGCTAATGCCCTTTCAGTACACATTGCAAAAATAATATAAATAACTCACCCTAGGACTTCAAACATGCCACCTCAGATGTATGGTGGGAGATTACAGGTTCCCAGGACGCAGCCCCTCCATCATTCCCGTGGCTTAGAAGCTTGCTGGAGAGCAGACATCAATGCTTTGGTTTTATGGGCAGCCAGGCCACGTGACCAGGCCCCAAATCCTTTGCTTTATGGGTTGTTTACACATTCCTGGTGAGAAACGGTTTACATTCTGGGCCCTGAGCACACTCCTAAATCAGCTGCTCGGTTCTTGCAGTTGGAGGTGAAAGAGACCTGTGTGTCGGTGGGCACCAGGAGGCGAGGGAAGAACAGAGAGGCCTGGGGAGGGAGGTGGAGGAGCTCGGTTTCCTGTCTGTGGCACCTGGAACCTATTTCTGAGTCAGTGGGGGGCGCTGTGCAGGGCCTGAGGTGGGAGGACCCCAAGGGGGTTACAGATGCACAATTACTCCAGGTGTGCTGGGCTCTCACTCCATACCGACACTTGGCGCACAGGAGCTCACTGGGTTCCCACACAGCCCTGGGAGGTTAGAATTCTTCTCATTTTCAGATGAGGAACCAGAGGCCCAGAGAAGTGAGGCGTCTTGTTCACTCTTCCACAGCTGGGGAGTGTCAGGGAAGGATTCAAACCCACCCTGACAGAGGCAAAGGCTGAGGTCTCACCACTGTACTTCCTTGTCACTGGGGCTCCATAGAAACCATTTGGGCTGGAATTTAGGAGGTGTCTCCCGGCTCGGGGAGGGAGGATTAGGAGATGACAATTTCTGTCTGGATTTTGCTGCTGACTTAGCTAAGTCACCGTCTGAGAATCCCACGTCACAGAGTTGACCTTATGACCAATGCACAAGATGCCCTGGGAATCATCTGGGCAGGCTCAGGGCACCCAGTGGGTGCCTGGCCCCCGACCAGCCAATGAGAGTCCCCTGCTTGCTCCTCCCACTCCACCCGTCCCCCTCCTTCCTCTTCCTTCTCCTGGGCCCCTTCTCCTATCCCCCTGCACCCTGAGAGGGCCCTCACCGTCCACTGGGATCTCTTGTATCTACGTCCTTGTGGTTTGTACCCACCCGCCCCAGCTCTGGCCTCTGCAGCTGCATGGGCTTCTCCTAGGAAGGTGCTCTGATGTTGGGGGCGACCCTCAGCCACAGGTCACTTCCAAACCACCCCAGTGCCTTCAGCAACTCCCCACACCACGTGGTCTCTGGCCTCCTCATCTTGGCTGCTGCCTTCTGAGTTCCGGGCAGGAAGGTGACCCAAAGTTTGAGAGGGAAGTTAGCTGGCAGCCTGACTTCAGGAATCTTCTTCTGCCTCTGGACTGAGAGACCGCTAGGTCTTAATGGAAATCACGCAGGTTCTGGGGTGAGGCAGAGGCGGATTACAGTCGCGTCCAACAATGGATCACCTCGCTAAACGCACGAATGTCTCAGCCTCTGCTTTCTCCTCTGTAAAATGGTAGTAATGACCGTAGTAGACAGCTGGGCTTTCTGTTGCCCCGCAGCGCCCCCCACCCCCCATCCCCAGTTTCCTGCAGGGCGCCACCCCTCTCCCACGCTCAGCCCAAGCGCTAATTCTGCCCTTGACTCGGGGCCTCGGCAACGGAGCGCTTCCCTTACGCCTCCCTCCGGTGATTGGTTCAGGGATGCACGTGTGGCCCCCGTCCAGCCAATGAGAGTCCAGCTGCGGGAGACGGCCGCTTTCAGCGGGTGTGAAGGTGCGAGGGTGTGCGCCGTGCAGTCGCTCCTGCCGTTTCGCTCTAATGAAGGAGAAGCATGTCTGAGAATGGAGCGGCCCACAGAGCACAGCCAGGCCAGGAGATAGCGAGATTATTTGAGTTAAGCCGTGCCTGAAGCTAGATTCTTTTCACTTTCCAGGTACCAATAAATTCCTTGTGGAAGTTTAGTTACCATGGGGGCGGGGGGGCGGGAAGAAACTGAGTCAGGTTGTGAAGAGAGTGGCGTTGCTTCCTTTGGGGAAGCAGTTGGCCTCCCTCCCTCATTATGGGGTATACCAGCCCCTCAAATCCCTTCCTGGAGATACTGGTGGGAGCTCTCCCCCACCCCCCACGCTGGTGCCAGGCCTCTTCACACCCCTCTGTGCTCACCTCCCAGCTCCCCCCACTCTGCTCTCTCGCCCTGGCCCTCTTAGGTGCTAAATGGGGGGAATTTCAGTCTGGAGTGAATGTTTACAGCTTACTTGAAACCCTTAAAAATAAAAATTCATCATAAACTGACAGATCCTTAAATTTAACTGCGCAAACAGTGCCACCATAATATTTAAAGCTCCGCTTGAATGGCTCTATCAAAACCACATGGGCTCCCACCTGGCTCTCTGCCTTCCACTGTTGAATAGGAGGAATAGGAGGACGTTTATTTGGGCTGAAGGCACAGACCCTCCTTGCTTTGGGTTAACCATTTTTACAGGACTATTCATGTGACTTGGTCGCCAGCGCTAAGCCTTTGGCCTCAAGGTTCTGAGTTTCTTCCTCTGCATTCCTACAGAGGAAGCACAGCAAGCAGATGATGGTGGGGGCTTCAGGCTTGCTGGGTCGGAATCTTGGTTCTGCAGGTGACTAGCTTGGTGACATTCAGAATATTATCTGATGGCTCTGTGCCTTGATTTCTCCATCTGTAAAATGGGGAGGGATGACAATTCCTCCCTGTTATGAAGGCTAAATGAGTTAATTTATATAACACGCAACCATAACTGGAACATAGGATATCCTCAATAAACATGTACATGTGTGGGACCTCAGGTGCAGAGGGTTGAGTTTATACAACTCCTCACCATCCAACTGATTCCAGATTGTTTTGTCAACTAAACCTCACAAACAGTACAATCCTGAACATGATAGAACATGTTCTTAGTGGACTTGTGTGGCTATTTCACTGGAATCCATAGCTAGGAATAGGATGGTCACATAATATATATGCATGTACACAATTTGAGAACTGTAAACTATTAACATAACCTTGGCTAATTTTCTCTTAAGGCTGTTTATCTGGTTAATTGTCAAGAGTTCCTTTTCATTCTTACTAGTTTCTGACAATGCAAATTATCTTCTTTCATCCATCATTTCTGTACTATATCTATGTTATTCTCCAGTTTAAAAATCCTTAATTTGGGGGTAGCCTGGGTGGCTCAGTCAGTTAAGTGACTGCCTTCAGCTCAGGTCATGATCCCAGGGTCCTGGGATCAAGTTCCATATTGGGCTCCTTGCTCAGTGGGGAGCCTGCTTCTCCCTCTGCCTGCCGCTCCCCCAGCTTATGCTCACTCTCTCTCTCTCACAAATAAATAAAAACTTTTAAAAAAATAAAATAAAAATAAAAATCCTTAATTTTTATATATCCATACCTTTTTCCCTTATGTTAAATGTTTTGTAGCTTTACAGAATTTTTATTGAGTTATAATGTGTGCACAAAAATGCCTAGAGTTTAAGTTGGATGAGTTTGGACAAGTGTATGCACTGATGTAACACTACCACAATAAAAATATAAAACATTTCCATCACTCAAGTCAGTTTCCCACAAAAGGCAAATACCGTCCTAATTTTCATCATCACAGGCTAGTTTCTCCTGTTCTAGAACTTCATCCAGTGCATGTATTGTAACTTTTTTATTGCTGAAAAGCATGCCATTGTAAAAAGCTGTTAATCCATTCACCTAATTATGGACATGAGGGCTATTTCTATCTTTTGGCTATTACATATAAAGCTGCTGTAAATATTCACACAAATGTATACATATGTATATACATAATATATATTTTCATTTTATTCCTAGGAATAGAATTGCTATGTTACAGGGTAGATGTAGTTTACCTTCAAAAGAAACTGCCAAAGAGTTTTCCAAAGTGGTTTTATCATTTTACAGTCTAGCCAGAAACATAAGAGTTCCAGATGCTCCACATCCTCACCAATACTTGGTATTGTCTATGTTTTTCATTTTAGCCATTCTGGTATATAGTGGGTATCTCATATTGGCTTTAATTTGCTTTTCCCTCTGTTTAATGACGTTGCACACATTTTCATGTGCTTATGGGCCATTCCTATACCCCTTGTAGAGTATCTGTGCAACTCTTTTGTCCTTTTGTTTTAAATTGGGTTGTCTTTTATTGTTGAGTTGTAAGAGTTCTTATATATTCCAGTGCAATTCTTTTGTCATATATATATGACATCAAGCATATATATAGCAAATATTTTCTCCCATCTATGGCTTATCTTTCCATTTTTAAGTGATGTCTTTGGATGATCAGAAGTTTGTTTTTGATGAAGTCTAACTTATCAAATTTTTAATAGACTATTCTTTTAAAAGCAGTTTTTGGTTCATAGCAAAGTTGAGGGATTTGAGGGGCTGGTATACCCCATAATGAGGGAAGTACAGAGAGGGGCGCCTGGGTGGCTCAGTTGGTTAAGCGACTGCCTTTGGCTCAGGTCATGATCCTGGAGTCCCGGGATCGAGTCCCGCATCGGGCTCCCTGCTCGGCAGGGAGTCTGCTTCTCCCTCTGACCTTCCTCCCTCTCATGCTCTCTGTCTCTCATTCTCTCTCTCTCAAATAAATAAATAAAATCTTTAAAAAAAAAAAAAGTACAGAGAGTTTCCATATATCCTATGCCCACCCCCCACATGCGTAGCCTATTGACATCTCTCCAAGAAATATCTGTCTACCCCAAGGTTGAAAATTTTCTCCTCTTTGTTTCTAGAGGCTTTGTAGTCAATGCTAGAGGCTTTAACTTTTGCATTTAGATCTTTGATTCATCTGGAATTGGTTTGGGGGTATAGAATGAGGTAGAGATTGAGGGTCATTTTTTTTCACACATATATCTAGTTGTTCCAGCACAATTTGTTGAAAAGTATTTTCTTTCTCCATTAAATTACTGTGGAACTTTTGGTGAAAGTCAGTTGACCATATATATGTGTGAGTTTATTTCTAGACACTATTTTGTTTTATTGATCTATGTATCTATTCTTAGGCCACTACCACGTTGCCTGATTATTGTGGCTTTACAGTGAGTCCTGAAATGAGGTAGGGTAAGTCCTTCAACTTTGTTCCCTTTTTTGAAGGTTGGTTTGAATATTTGATGTCGTTTACATTTCTATATAAATTTTAGAATTAAATTGTGCTTCAAAGAAATCTTGCTGTAATTTTTTAAACTTTTTTTAATTAAAGTATAGTTGACACACAATGTTACATTAATTTCAGGTGTGCAACACAGTGATTTGACAATTCTGTACATTATGCTGTGCTCACAAGTGTAGCTACTGTCTGTCACCACACAACACTATTACAGTACCACTGACCATATTCCCTATGCTGTACATTTCATCCCTGTGATTTATTCATTCCATAACTGGAAGCCTGTGCCTCCCACTCCCCTTCACCCATTTTGCCCATCCCCCTATTCCTGCCCCTTTGGTAACCACCAGTTTGTTCTCTGTATTTATGGGCTGTCTTTGCTTGTTTGGATTCCACATTTGAGTGAAATTATATGGTATTTGTCTTTGTCTGACTTATTTCACTTAGCATTACAGCCTCCGGGTCCATCCCTGTTGTCACAGATGGCAAGACCTCATTCTTTTTTATGGCTGAGTAATATTCCATTCCACACAAACACACACACACACACACACACACCCCAGCTTCTTGATTCACCTATCAGTGGACATTTAAGTTGCTTCTATATCTTGGCTATTGTAAATAATGCTGCAATAAACAAAGGTGCATATATTTTTTTGAATTCATGTTTACATTTTGGGGGGGTACTCAGTAGTGGAATTACTGGATTATATGGTATTTCTATTTTTAATTTTTTGAAGAACCTCCATACTGTTTTTCCACAGTGGCTGCACCAATTTACACTCCCAACAGTGGACAAGGCTTCCCTTTTCTCCATATCCTTGCCAACACTTATTATTTCTTGTCTTTTTGATACTAGTCATTCTGACAGGTGTAAGGTAAGATCTCACTGTGGTTTTGATTTGCATTTCCCTGCAAATCCCTGATGACTGATGATGTTGAACATCTTTTCATGTGTCTGTTGGCCATCTGTATGTCTTCTTTAGAAAAATACCTATTTAGGTCTTCTGCCCATATTTATTTGGATTATTTTGAGTTTTTTGGTGTTGAGTTGTATAAGTTTTTTATATATTTTTAATATTAACCCCTCATCAGATATATCATTTGCAAATGCCCTCTCCGATTCAGTAGGTTGCTTTTGCATTTTGTCAATGGTTTCCTTCACTGTGCAAAGCCTTTTATTTTGTTGTAGTCCCAGTGGTTTATTTTTACTTTTGTTACCCTTGCCTGTGGAGACATACGTAGGAGAATGTTGCTAAGGTGAATGTCAAAGAGATTACTGCTTATGTTTTCTTAGGAGTTTTATGGTTTCAGTTCTCACATTTAGATCTTTAGTGTTTTGCAATACTTTTGAATGAGATTATGTTGAATCTATATATAAATTTGGAGAGTATTAATATCTCAACAATATTGAGTCTTCCAATCTATGAACATAGTATAGCTCTCCATTCTTTTTTTTTTTTTTTTTTAAGATTTTATTTATTTATTCATGAGAGACAGAGAGAGAGAGGCAGAGGGAGAAGCAGGCTCCCAAGGAGCAGAGAGCCCGATGCGGGACTCGATCCCAGGACCCTGGGATCATGACCTGAGCTGAAGGCAGACACTTAACCATCTGAGCCACCCAGGCGCCCTAGCTCTCCATTCTTTTAGATCTGTTTATTTTATCAGTATTTTATAGCTTTGAGTATAGAAGTATTATACATCTTTTGACAAATTTATTTCTAAGAATTTAATGGGTTTGGGAGCTAAGGTAATGGTATTATTTTTTATTTAATTTTTAAATTGTATGAGCTACCATAGAGATAAAATTGATGTTTTTAAAAATATTGACCTTGTGTCCTGAGTTTAGTAGTGTCTATCATAAATTTCTTAAGTTTTTCCACACATAATCATGTAATCTGTGAAAAAAGCCAATTTTAATTCTTTTCCAAATTGTATGCCTTTTATTAATTTTTCTTTTATCATTGCAATGGCTAAAATAATCACTTTAATGTTGAATAGAAATAGTGAAAGGGGATGTCTTGGATTTGTTCCTAATTACTTCCCAGAGACATTGTAGTTTTTGTTATAAAAGGTATTGTATTTTTAAATTGTATTTTCTAGTTGGTTATTGCTGGCACAGAGAAATGTTATTAATTTTTATAGGTGGAATTGATTTTTCTAAGTCAATAAACATAGTCACTGCAAATGATGATAGTTTTATCTTTTCCTTTCAATCCTTACATCTCTTAATTATTTTTCTTCTCTTGTAGTTTTGGTCAATTCTTCCAGTACACATCTAAGAACAACTCTTGTGAAATAGGAAGGACTTGAAGCTGTTTTTATTTCTTTTGTTTGTTTGTTTGTTTCAAGTTTTTATTTAAACTCCAGTTAGTTAACATATAGTGTAATATTAGTTTCAGGAGTAGAATTTAGCGATTCATCACTTACATACAACACCCGGTGCTCATCATAACAAGTGCCCTCCTTAATCCCCATCACCCATCTAGCCCATCCCTCACCCACCTCCCCAAAGCTGTTTTTATTTCTGTTTTTAAAAATGAGGAAACTGAGGCCCAGAGAAGTCAGGTTATTTGTCCAAGAGCTCATAAATAACTACTGTTTAAAAATACAAATGTAGGGGCGCCTGGGTGGCTCAGTCGTTAAGTGTCTGCCTTTGGCTCAGGTCATGATCCCGGGGTCCTGGGATCGAGCCCTGCATTGGGCTCCCTGCTCCGCGGGAAGCCTGCTTCTTCCTCTCCCACTCTCCCTGCTTGTGTTCCCTCTCTCGCTGTGTCTCTCTCTGTCAAATAAATAAATAAAATCTTTAATAAATAAATAAATAAATAAATAAATAAATAAATAAAAATACAAATGTAGTTTTAAAAATAAATAATCTAAATTCTTTGAAGCAAATTTAGAAAATAGAGATAAAAGAAATCAAATATACATATAGTGGTCATTCAAAGATTAAGTGCTATTAATATTTTGGGTTATAGCTTTCCAGACTGTTAAAAATGAATATATATTTTAAGATTACATAGTAATGCTGTTTTGTAATGTGCTTTTTCCACTGAGCAATTATCATAAATATATTTTCAAGTCAATGAATACATTTAATATTTGCATAGTATTCCATCTTATGGCTGTAACATAGTTAGCATTGAGTTAAGCATTCCACAATTGCTAGACACCTACTTTGGTTCCAGTTTTTCACTCTTATAAACAACTGTGAAGAATTTCATTGTGACTAAATTTTTACCCAAATAACTATGCCATTTTCTTTAGTACAAATTCTTAAAAGTGGAATTGCTAGGTCAAAGGTTGTACAGAAGGTTCAGGCCCTTGATATCTGCTGGTAAGACATGACTTTTAACAGGTATATAATAGATAATGAATAATTTCGTGTTGACTTTTTTTCCTTTCCCCTCATATAGGGTCCACTGATCTTCTCACTGGCTCTATCCATCCTCTATCCTTCCCTAACTGGAACATCCCAAGTCTGATCTTTCCTCAACCCCATTTTAGTCATTCAACAACATCCAATAGTTATGTGTTGAAAACCTACTGTTTTCCAAGTTCTGGAGATACATTGATGGACAAAACAGAGTCTTATGCTCATGGAGCTTGCATTCTAGTGTGGAGAGACAGATAATAAATATAACAAATAGGTAAGCTGTATGGCATAGTCAAAGATGCCAAGTCATATGGTGAAAAGAAAACTAGAGGTGGACGATGGGGAGCAGTAGTGGCAAGAGATGGGGAGACAGTTTGTAGTTTTACAAAGGAGGGTCAGAGTAGGTCTCTGAGCAGGAGACACTTGATTAGACTTCATGGAGATAAGGAGGGAGGGGGAAGAACATTCCAGGCAGAGGGATCAACAAAGGCCCTAAAGCAGGAAATTTCCCTGTGTATCAAAAAAGAGCAAAATCAGTGTGGCTGTAGCAGAGCTAGGACTAGAGAAAAAATACAGAGATGAGGTTAAGGGAGCCTGGGGGAATGACCATATACAGGAACTTGTGAGGTTATGTAAAGACTTTGGCTTTTGCTCTTAGTTTGAAGATTTTGAGCACAGGAGTGCCATGGTCTGACTTTCAATTTGCAAGAATCACTCTGATTGTTAAGAACAGACAGTAGAAGCTGGGAGATCACCTAGCGATCTCCTGCAGTGACCCAGCCAAGGAATGACAGTGGCTCAGACCCGGGGCTGGCTGTGGAGGTGGTAAGAAATGGTCAGTTTGTGCATGTCTGAAGGAAAGCCAATATTTACTGTGGAATGTGTGGGTATCTTCCGGTTGGCCCTTCTGGATTCAGTCTCTGACTCTCCCCATCATGCTCTGTGCCCTGGGAGGCTGACCTGTATGAACTGCATCAAGTCTCCTTGCCTTCTGTTTCCCACTGGATTTGGCTGAAAGGAGTACTGGCAGGGCATCTGAGGGAAGGAGGAGCGTGAGCCCGGGACACATTTCCTCGACCCCTCCTTGCTAGTTTGGCTGCGTCTTCTACCAGGGGCCGCAGCTCTGAGTAGACCGCCCACTCCAGAAAGTTGCTCATCTGGCTTGGAGAATGTTTCCTCCCTTTACCCCCCCTAGATGGTAAAAGCTCGCTGCTCGGGCGCCTGGGTGGCTCAGTTGGTTGAGCGGCTGCCTTCAGCTCAGGTCATGATCCTGGAGCCCTGGATCGAGTCCCGCATCGGGCTCCCTGCTCGGCAGGGAGTCTGCTTCTCCCTCTGACCTTCCTCCCTCTCATGCTCTCTGTCTCTCATTCTCTCTCTCAAATAAATAAATAAAATCTTTAAAAAAAAAAGCTCACTGCTCTTGCCAGCCCCAGAGTACTGCACTGGGACTGGTTGCTTTTCCAACACCCCACCCATAAATGTGTGGATAGTCCTTTTCTAACATTCTCCTCAAATCACCTGATTTGAGTGTGCCACCTCTTTTCTTCAGGGACGCTGACTGATAGGTTGGACACAGGTCATGAATGAAAGTGGAGTTGGCTGCAAGACCCAAGGTTCACAGGTTCTCCCTTTCCATACAACTCTGTGCCCCAACCTGGCCAAGGTGGCTTTGGGGCCTTCATTCCCCTTGGAAGTAACCAAATTGCATAGAACAGGAACCTGCTTCTCCCTCTGCCGCCCCCCACCCCATGCTCTCTTGTAATCTCTCATGTTCCCTCTGAAATAAGTAAAATCTTTTTTTTTTTTTTTTAAGTGGAAGGTAACAGTAAACATGGTCCCATCCTCCCATCCCCAGATCTCCAGACCAGGGCTGGTATGGAAAGAGCACTAGACAATGAGTCAAGAGGCTCCCTGGTCTGCTTTCTATGGATTTACCTCCCTGACCAACTGTTAGCAGGTCGCTTGACTACTCAGAGCTTCAGGTTCCTCATCTATAAAATCGGCAATAATAAAACCAAACTCAAAGAATTGTGGGTAAGGATCAAATAACAATGCCTGGCTCCACAGCATGTGATCTGCTGTGTGAGCTGAGAGGCAGAAGACCAAAATTTGTATTCCGACCTCATGGTTCACAAGCCACATGACCTGGAGGAAGCTTCTGAGCCTGAGCTGCCTCACCTATGAAATGGAAGTCATATTAACATCTACTCCAGTGCAAGAGTGTGGGACTGAGAGGCTGCTATGCCCGAAGGTGTTCAGTAAGCGTTGCGCAGCTAACGAGTACTCAATTATTCCCTTCTTCCCTTCTGTGAAATGAGGGGCTCGAACTTCCTCATACACAAGCTAACTTTCTTTTAATGATGCTAAGTCTAGACTTTTAATTTGATTAGGTAGTTTTTCAAGATTATACAAAAATGTATACGTGATGTAATAAACTTTCATGTACCCATTACCAGCTTAAAAAATAAAGCTCATCAGAGTAGTTTATATATTTAAAAAAATGATTTGGGGGGTTTTAAAGATTTTATTTATTTATTTATTTATTATTTATTTATTATTTATTTATTATTTATTTATTTATTTATTTATTTATTTATTGAGAGAGTGGAGCAGAGGGGCACAGAGAGAGAGAGAGAGAATCTGCGGCAGACTCCCTGCTCAGTGTGGAGCCAGATACAGGGCTCGATCCCACAACCCTGAGATCATGACCTGAGCCAAGATCAAGAGTCAGATGCTCAAGTGACTGAGCTACCCAGGCACCCCAATTTTCAGGGTTTTAAAGTTTTATATAATTGGTATCATGTTATGATTTTATCTGCAACTTGTTTTGGTTTTTCCCCCCAACCATATGTTTGTGAGATTCATTCATTTCGACATGTGTAGATCTTGTTTATTAATTTTCACTGCTGTATGGTATTACATCGTATGAATTTGCCATGATTTATTCATCCCTTCTCTCATGGATGGACATTTCCAGGGTTTTCCACCTTGGGGTGGCCACAGAAAATGTTGTGCTGAACATCCTGATAACGGCCTCCTTGTGCCCACCCCCAGGTTTCCACATCTGAGGGAGTGGCTTTTCAGGCCCGCCAGGTGCCGGTGTGAGCCCAGTTGAGAAGGGGGGGACGGGGAAGGAGGCTGGCCTGGGGGTGGGGTGGGAAGGAGGGATGGGGAGCTGAATCTTATTTAACAGGTTTTGAAGGCTTTGTAAGTAACAGCTCTTAAAACACAATATTTTGAAGATTTAAGTGTAAATGAATCGGAGCCATATGGATTCCATTTGCCTTAAATTACACAGGACTTAGAGCGGGGCTCAGTGCTCCAGGGCAAAGGTGCAGGCCTTTCATGGATTGTCTCCCTTGCTTGCCAAGGACCTGGATTTATCCAGAGGCTCTGGCTGCAGAGGAGGGCAAACGCTAACCACCCAGGGCCCCGGGGATCCCCTAGTCCTATTTCTTACTCTGCCCCTGCTTTGCATGTGGCCTTGAGCCAGATGTCCTGCTCCTCTGGGTGTTAGTTTCCTTATTTGTAAAATGAAATGTCTAAGAGGTGGCATAGCATAGTAATTAAGAGCCTGGGTTTGAAACCATCCTTTAACTGCTTTCTGGCTGTGAGACCTTGGGCAAATTGCTACTCAGCCTTTTTGTGCCTCAGCTTCCTTATCTGTAAAATGGGAATATAATAGTAGCCACCTCATAGGTGGTTGTGAGAAATAAATTAGCTAATACTGCACCCAGAGGGTGCGGGGCTCCTAGTAAGCATTCAGTTAGTACCACTTTTGTTTTGTCTTTATGGTCCTTACCAAAGATGGGTCCAACTCTGATTTTCCCTGGCACTCCCAGGCAGAGATGATGGAAGTGAGTCTGAGAAATGAGACAGGGTTACATGGTGTCCAACCATTTCCCATTCTTTTAGCAACGACATTTCCATTATGTGGCTATTAATTCATATCATTTTTAAGAGAGAGGGAGGGGGGCAGGGGGACAGGAAGAGAGAGAATCCTAAGCAGACTCCACGCTCAGTGTGGAGCCCCACGTGGGGCCCCATGAGACCTGAGCTGAAATCAAGAGTCAGACACTTAAATGACTGAGCCACCCAGGCGCCCCTAATTCATATTATTTTAAATGTGAATACATACACATATCCTTATAAAATGGATCATGCTGAGTTACAATCTGCACTTTTTTGGGCAGAGGGAGAGGGAGAAGCAGACTCCCCGCTGAGCAGGGAGCCCAATGTAAGGCTCAATCCCAGGACCCTGAGATCATGACCTGAGCTGAAAGCAGACACCGAACCGACTGAACCACCCAGGCGCCCCTACAATCTGCTTTGTTAATTTTCACTATACCACATCTCCATTTCCACGTCATGAATATCCACATAGGACATTTTTCTGGATGTGAATAGGAGCGCAGTAAACCAACACATAGCAAGCACTTCCCATGTACCAGCTTCTGTGTTAGATAATTTCCACGCATGTCCTCGTTTAATCCTGAAAACAAGAAAATGGATTTGGTATTAGGATCCCTGCATTCTACAGCCGAGGAAGCTGAGGCTTGGAGAGGCTAAATAACTTGCCGAAAATATTACTCAAGTCCGGACCTGCTGACTCCGGAGCGTAAGTGAGAGCTGACCTGCTCCCGGGCACTGCCTGCGGTATCAAAATCCATCACAAAGTGACATCAGGCCTCTACCCGTGGACACTTGGATTTGTTTCCTGGCTTTTCACTCTTACCAGTAGTATGTGATGTTTTATATACCACTGATGAATATTCTTGTACGAAGATCTTTGCCTATGTTGTGCTCACTTTGGGAGGATCAATTCCTTGAAGTGGATGGCCCAGTGTTTGGGGCTTCATTATGGAGCTAGGAGAAACAGGACTCAGCCCCGCTGGAGGCTGGGCTTGAGGGAGAGGCAGGAAGCCCTCTAGGAGATGGGCCCAGCTGGAAAGCAGGGATGCCTGACTAATCCACAGACTATGCACACTGCTTGAGTTTATCTGAGCACTGGTTTCCCCTGCCCCTCTGGCTTACCCTAGAGCCCTCAGGAATTCAGTTTATTTCCATCCTGGTTTTGCTGACTTTGCTGAAGTCCCTGCCCAGTGGATCAGCTGCAAGACACAGTCACACACACAAACACACACACAAACACACACACACACAGCCCTCCAGGAATCAGGCATGAGGGAGACACTTGTTGGGAAGAGGCCAAAGATCCTATGGCAAGTGGCAACCCTAACTTACACAGAAAGAAAATTCCCTGGAGAAAAAGCTGTTTGCCAGATTTACATAAATCATTTCTTGTCTGAACTGAGCTGGGTTAGTTGAACATTTTTGCAACAGCTTTGTTGGCTTTGAATAAAATGACATGTTTATTGTTTTTAACAATTCCTCAAAAATATACAAATAAATTTGAAGATATAAAGGCATTTTCAAATTCTCATTTCAGACCAGTGGTATATAAAACAGCTTTTCAAGTGCCAGGCATCTTTTAAAATGCAGATTCTGGGGTGCCTGGGTGACTCAGTCGTTAAGCTTCTGCCTTCGGCTCAGGTCATGATCCCAGGGTCCTGGGATCGAGCCTCGCATCGGGCTCCCTGCTCCGCGGGAAGCCTGCTACTCCCTCTCCCACTCCCCCTGCTTGTGTCCCCTCTCTCGCTGTGTCTCTCTCTGTCAAATAAATAAAATCTTAAAAAAAAAAAATGCAGATTCTGATTCAGGAGCTCTGGGTGGGGCCCGAGAATCTGCATTTCTATCCTGCTCCCCAGTGAGGTCCATGCGGCTGGTCCATGGCCAAAGCTGCAAGCAGGATGGAGCACAAGATATATTTGGTAAAGCAGAGGGTCTTCTATCGTGGAGCTGCCACTCTCTGGTTACTGCTCAAAATGTTCTAATGTCAGAGCTGCAAGGGAACTTAGAAACCATTTGGTCAGAGCTTCTGCAAACAGATGGGAAAACTGAAGCCCACTGAGGGAATGAGACAAGCCCAGGACCAGGGAGCTTGAGCCAGAGCATGGCTGAGGGCTCCAGGTTCCTTTGGTTTCCACGGAAACCAGAGCTTAGTCAGCTTTGACTATGGGACCAGTGAAGTCTCTGAGAATGGGTGAGGGGAGCTGTGGCCCCTGTAAGGAAAAAGGCCACCAGGCAGAGTGCAGACCCTATACCAGGCACCATGTGGATGCTTTACATGCATATGCTCTCAGAGAACCCCCATACGATCCTGCACAGAAGCACTGTCCACCCCATTTTATACAGGGAAACTGAGGCTCAGAAAGCACAGCGGTCTGGGTCTGCCAGAAGTCACACAGCAGGTGAGTGTGGAGCCGGCATCAGTCGAGTGTGTGTGTGTGTGAGTGAGAGAGAGAGAGAGAGAGAGACCCCTCAGCACTGCCTTCCAAAGTCCCCTCTCAGCTCCTACCTTCAGGGTCTCTGCCTTACTGTTCAAAGTGAAAACCGGTATTGTTTGTAAGAAACTATAGGAAATAAATACAGTGAAGAGAAAACAGTGTTATTCACATATAGGTAGATCTTAGCACCCTACAGAGCGTTAGGCCTGCTCTCTTTGTTAAAAGGGGAGATGAGCAAATGGTAGAGAGGTATTAGAGACCGAGTAGTACCACACCGAGGCTTTCCTCTGGATGAAATCCAAAGGATTGAAAGAAAACTGAAGAGAGAATACTTTTGCATCACATGAGTCCACCTTTTGTAGTGCCCTGGGTGAATTCCATCTCTCTTCCATCTCTGAGGCCCACTATGTCCTCCTCCTGCACTCAGCTACCTTTCAGCTCTGAGCCAGGTGGTGTCAGTCAGGATGGGCTTCCAGGAAGAGGCATCTGGTGTCAGTCAGGATGGGCTTCCAGGAAGAGGCACTTCCAGGTTTGACATCGTAGGGGGCCTAAGCCTATGACATCTCTACTTCAGTTTTTTGTGTCCCAGGGAGTCCGGTCCACAGTCCTCCTAGGGACCTGGGAGTCTGTCCGTAGGCAGCCTGGAGCCAGGGCCTGCTCCCTCCCAAAAAGATGACCCACCAGCCTGTTTGTCTGATGTAACCACTTTGGAAAAATTGTTTGTTCTCATCCTGCTAAAAACAGCTTCAAAGTGACTCCTGTCTAGACTGTGCCAGGGTCGATTATCAGATCCCTGACCTGATCCAAACCACAGGGGGCATAGTCATTTGCTTTGATGCAATTAAAGCAAAATATAATAATGTATCCAGGCCAGGGACAAGAACAAGGCTCCCTGGAAGGTAGGAGGAGAAACCAGCTCTGGATAATTTCTTCTCAGCTCCAAAGTAGCAAGTTTAGACTTTTCCTGCCTCTGTCTCCAAGGCAACCTAGGGCTCTGGACTCTCCCTTGTCCTGCTGAGTGCCACCAAGTGAGGGTGGCCTGGGAAGAGTGGGAGTTGAAGGAAGCAATCTGGGGTTGGGATGTGGAGAGGATACCGCAGAGCATAGTCCAGGAACAGGGAAGCCGGAGAACAAGGGAGGGAAGAACTAGAAAAAGGATCACAGAGAGAGGAGGAAAGAGATGCAGCCAGCTCAGTAATTCCCAGACTCTGACAAACCCCCAGTCCCAGGGAGGCCAGGACACATCTGCCAGGTCTTCCTGGAGCACAGCTTCAGGTGAGGTTAATCAGCTTCCCTAGGAAGGCACTGGGAAAATTTTTTCAGTGCTCAGAGAGCCACAAGAAACAGAAAAATCAATCCTAAGGCCTTGGCCTGGTCATCAGACTCAGCCTTGCTGGCCTCACCGTTCTGTCCACCATCCCAGGTTCTGGAGAGGAGCAGGGTGATTGCTCACACCATTCCCCCAGCCTGCCCACGACATCGTTAGGGAATCCCCCAGCACTTAGCCCAGACACGCAGTCTACCCACAGGGCTGCCCTGACAAAGTCCCGCAGACTGTGGGCCTGAAAAAGAAATTTATTCCCTCACAGTTCTGGAGGCTGGGAAGTCCAGAATCAGGGTGTTGGCAGGGTTGGTTCCTTCTGAGGGCTGTGAGGGATGGATGTGGTCCCGGGCATCTCTTGTAGATGACCGTCTTTTCCCAGTCTCTTCACATCGCTTTCCCTCTATGCGTGTCTCTGTCCAAATTTCCCCTGTAAGAAGGACACCAGTCATACGGGATGGGGGCCCACCCTCATGCTCTCATTTTCACTTGATTACCTTTGTAAGGACACTATCTCCAAATTCGGTCACCTTCTGAGATACCAGGGGTCAGGATTTCGATGTATGAATTTGGGAGGGGGCACACAGTTCCTCCCACAGCCCTGTCCACAGGGAGCTCCCCCGGCAGCCCTGGCAGGGATGAGAGGGGGACCAAGCTCTGCTGAAGCCCAGCTCACCCTAGCTCCGTGACACTGGGAAACCTATTAGGCTTCCGGGCCACCTCCCCTAGCTCATCTGCAGTCATACTGCCCCCGCTGGGTGGAGCAGAAGTACATTAACTCAAGGTGCCTTTCCTTTTCTGTTGATGTGAATTTCGCAGCAACAAAGCATCTTCGGAAACCTTGTGTGCCCTGCCTGGCCAAACTGAGGTTCCCCCAGAACCGAAAACTGCTTTCATCCCAGAAAGTACAGCTCTTAATACGTTTCTTACTCAGTCCTCCTCCTCCTGCTACTGCCACCTGTCTTACTGATTCCCAAGACTATCGTTATTTTGTTCGTTATTGGCTACCACTTATTGAAGACTTAATTGTGCAGACATGTGCCAAGTGCTTTACAATCTTTATCTCATCTTATCCTCACTATAACCCAACAGGATAGGAACTGTTGCTAACCCCATTTTGTTCATGAATATGCTGAGGTTCTAAGAGTTTGAGTGCGGCCCAGATGACAGAGCTAGGACCCTACCGGGGAACATCTCAGAAAGGCAGATCTCAGCTCCTCAGATGGGGGCCCCTAGAGTCTGGGGCAGAAAGGGATTTGAGAAGTCGTCGAGTCCAGTGGCTCTCCTGGGCCCCGTGCAGAAACCCCCTCTTGAATACCTTGAGGCCTCAGCAGAGGAGAGGCCTGGGGCAGTGTGTGTGTGTGTGGGGGGGACTCTTGCAAACCGCCCCAGGCCTGCGTGCCACGTGCCCTGCCAGCAAGGGCCAAGCGCCCAGCGGCTCACCACATGCATCATAAATGAGTGATTGTATCCATCAACTGCAGTCATAAAACCAGCCACTTTTGTTGCCCCGTGACCATCTGCCAGGCTTGGGCAAAGCTTTGGACCGACAGTTTCTTGTTTCATTTTGTCCTCTCCCAAGGCCGACGAGATGGGTGTGATTATTATGTCGGGTTTACAGGAAAGAAAGCCAAGACCCAGAGAGGTTTGGTAACGTGCGCAAGTCTGCCTGACTCCAAAGTCAGAAGCACGGCATGAGGGGACTGAAAGCCTCTCCATATTCATCTGACTGGTCCAACAGCCCCAGGTCCCCAGAAACCCTCAGCTCCTAGGGAGTGTTTGATAAATACTTACTGAATTAATGAATGAGGTAGACATAACAACCCAACAAACAACAAAATCTCTGGGCCCGAGCCCAGTGCCTGGCACGTAGTAGGTGCTCAATGACTATTTGTGGGATGAATGGCCCTCTGACCCCGAATGGGAGCAAGTCTGCACATAAATTTCAGCTCCAGGCACTTTGAAGCTCCCCCAGGGGACAGCTGCTTTTCTTGTTATCGAAGCCCCCCCAGGCCCCACCCCTCCCCTACCCCTCCTGGCCCCCCGGGCCCATCCAGGCCAGGGACCTGGGGCCGCCAGAGCCAGGAGATAAGGGTGATGGATGGCCAGTCGCCTGGCTCCACTGAAGCCTGGGGTTTCCTGGGAGCGGGAGACAGTCTAGTGATTCCAAAGCCCCGTGGAATTTGAGTGGAGAGAGCTTGAGGAGGGGGTGGGGGCAGTGTCCAAAGTGTCCCTATCTCTTCGGGAGATGTGGACCCGACAGGAGGTTTCGGCACCCCCCGGCTGCCTTGATCTCCTTCCATGTCGACAAGGCTCTCTTTCAGCAAGTGCTGGGCACTGGGACTCAGGGACTCGTCATTGGAGCTTCCGGGGGGGAGGCTGGGGGATGGCGTCCCTGACTCTCCCATTCTGTCCCCTCCCCTGGGACATTGGGCCCAGGATTTGGAGGCAAGGCAGGCTTGCTTCCCACTTCATAATCTGGGCTCTACCATTAATTGAGTTCGTGGCAAAACAAGAAATCACTTAAATTTTGTATACCTGAAACTTACACAGTGTTATATGTCAAGTATATTAAGTAAATTTAAAAGAAAAATCACAATGGCTGGACCATTGTAAAAGAAGTCTGGGGGTGGGGAGTGTTCCCTTCCAGCAATGCTGAGATGGGGATTCTACGTAACTAAGAAGGAACCAGCTGGGGTTGAACACACTGGATTCTGGCTCAGTGATGAAGCCAGCTGGTCCTTGGATCCAGACAGTAACATTCATTGGTTTGTGTAATTTAAAATCTCTGATCCCCAAACCTAGATGCTTCATCGCTTTAGGTAGACTCTAGAGTCTGAGCATGTTAGATTTTGACGGCTTCTGAGAAATTGAAACTTGTAAATTCCTTTTTGTCTTTTCCTTCTCTTTGGACTTAAGTTTATTTTAAACTTTAAAAAAAATATATTTTTTAACCACAAGTAATACTTGTTCAAAAAAAAAATACAGATAAAGTTAAAGTGCCCCAGACAGGATACCCTCAATCCAGGGTACCCTCATTTCTCTTTCCAGAAGCAACACCATCATTTGGGCGTGTACTCCCCCAAACCCTCCTCAGCACCTTTTCATCTATCTGCTCATCCGCAGACAGATTTACAGACAGACTGATATATAGGGGGTGGGAGGTTTATATGAAAGGAATCAGCCCACTCTGGTCTTGATCCCTTCTTCCACCACTCAGCCCTATGGCCTGGGGAGACCCGTGCATGTGGGGATGCACGGATCCAGCTCATGTCCCCTAACTGGGATGCAGCTCATGTCCCCTAACTGGGATGCAGCTCATGACAGGTGGACCTGCCTTCCAGGTAAACTCTGAGAAGATGGAGACTTGGTCTGTTTTGTTCACAGATGATTCCCCATGTCTAGAACAGTGCCTGGCAGTGATTAATAACTATTCCATGAATGAATGAAGAGATGGTAAACGAATGATCCTATGCATATAACCCACCCCATACCAGAGTACATGTCCAATTGCTTCCAACTTTTCACCAACACAAACTACTGCAGTGAGCATCCCTGAACATGCTCCCTGTGTTCACTTTTTTTTAAGATTTTATTTATTTATTTGAGAGAGCAAGAGAGAGGGAGAGGGAGAGCACGAGTAGGGAGAAGAGGAAGAAGCCGACTCCCAGCTGAGCAGGGAGCTCGACGTGGGGCTCGATCCCAGGACCCTGGGATCATGACCTGAGCTGAAGGCTGACGCTTAACCGACTGAGCCACCCATGTGCCCCATTGAGGAGCAGTAACTTGTAGGAGCTCCTTAAAGCCCCAAAGAGCTCAGTTTGAAATCCTCTGGTTAGGCCAAACACTTCATAGATGAGAACAGGGAACCCAAAGAGGGCAAACAAGTCACCCCAAGGCCACCCAGCACATTAGGGATTGATTTGAATTTCTCTTCTCTCATTGACTCTCTTAGTACTTACACCTTCTGGGACCCCCAGCTCCTGCTTGTGTACCTCAGGAGGCTGACTTTAAGGGCAGAAGGCCTGATTCACTCAGCATAGAAAAGGAACACCCTCCAGAATCAGGAGGTTCTTGTCCTGGGGCTTTCGTCCACCTATTGAGCCCTTGAAGGATCTGGGCAAATCACATGTCCTCCCTGAGACTCAGTTTCTCTAATCTGTAAAGTGGCCAGATATTCTTGCTTAACTCTTGAAGTGACGATAACAAGAAAGAGTTTGCAAAACAGAGAAGACACATAGGAATCTGAGAATCAGTTTAAAATGTAGAATTTTTTAAAAACAGATCTTAGGGGGGCGCCTGGGTGGCTCAGTTGGTTAAGCGACTGCCTTTGGCTCAGGTCATGATCCCGGGGTCTGGGATCGAGCCCCACGTCGGGCTCCCTGCTCAGCGGGGAGTCTGCTTCTCCCTCTCCCTCTGCCTGCCACTCCCCCTGCTTGTGCTCTCTATCTCTCTGACAAATAAATAAATAAAATCTTTAAAAAATAAAAAAAAATACAAACAGATCTTAGGTTAAAAGATATAGAATGTTTCCAATTTTATAAAAATGAAAAAGAAAGAACAGAATTGCATATATATTTATATGTATATATTGCATATAGAATATATATATATAGAGAGAGAAGAGAATAAATTTGTATTAACACCCGAAGAAGTGACAGCAGTTACCCAGCAAATGCTAATTATCAGTGCTTTCCTGGGAGTTCAGAATTGCAGAGGAGAAAGGGGAAGCTATTAACATTTTCTCGCTACACTCAGTTTTGTTTGATTTTGTAAGAGCCTAACAAAACAAAAGATGCATTTACATATTAAATATGTAACCTCAAAAAAATCAAAAATGAGGGGCGCCTGGGTGGCTCAGTCGTTAAGCGTCTGCCTTCGGCTCAGGTCATGATCCCAGGGTCCTGGGATCGAGCCCCACGTCGAGCTCCCTGCTCAGCTGGGAGTCGGCTTCTTCCTCTTCTCCCTACTCGTGCTCTCCCTCTCCCTCTCTCTTGCTCTCTCAAATAAATAAATAAAATCTTAAAAAAAAAAATCAAAAGTGAAAAATATTACCGTAGGAAAAAAAATCAAAGCAAAGGCCATGAATAACTCATTTACAAAGAAAAAAGAAAATTCATTTACTAAGAAAAAATACAAATAGCTACACAAGAAAAAAAGACTGGATCTTAGAATGATCAAATAGATACAAATTAAAACAACAATGAAATTCCTTTCTGTGTGTGTGCCTATCAAATTGTAAAATGTGATTAGAAATGAAGACCAAAATGTTTGCATGCTTGCCCTAGAGAGAGGGTAATCATGATGAGGATTAGCAGGCAAGGGAGGAGGACACCCGCACCCCTAATGGTGATGACAAGTCCGTCCTGTCCTGCTCCCCGGTGCTCTGATAGAGTCATCTCGAGGACAAGCAGAGATGACAGGACAGAGTCCCTGCTTCCTTTGGCTTCCACCTCCTCCCCGTCATGGAGACCTGCTGTGGCGTCCACTGGCCCACTGCTGCCCACCAGGGACACTCCATCCTCATCAGACCTAAATCCCCCTTCTTCTGATAAAGAGTCCTGGATCCTGTGACAAGACCAGAAAAGATTGGAAAGATGCCTGGTGCACGTAGACTGTTCCTTACTCTCTAAGGAATTGCTAGGTTCAGAAGAGAATGTGCATTGTGGGATCAAAGGTCATCTCTGTTAAGCCTCTGCCTTCAAGCAGCTCTACACCAAAGGCTTGATTTGGGTGGGCTTTTGTGGGAATACAATGCCATACTAGGAAAAGCCATCAGCAATCATCTGGTGCAATGGCCCCATTTTATATAAGGGGAAATGGAGGCACGGGAGGGCTTATGAGAAATTCAAATCACCCCACTGATTAGATAGAGCTACGTCTACAACCAAGGTCTCTTGACTCCTGGACTCAGCTTCACCATTGCCATATCTTTTTTTGTGGACTGGATCTGTTCTTTGATCTCTATATATGAAAATCTATTATCTCCCTGGCTATGGCTAAAAATCCCACTGGTTCACCTGCAGAAGATATTATACATTCAAATGTAGATTATATATTTAAAAGGAGAAAAAAATACAGTTCTGATACAGCTATAATAAATAGCATTAATAATAAACTCTAAATATCAACAACTAGTGAAATAAAAATCGTTCTTAAGAATAAAAAGTTAAATAAAACAATAAAAATCCCCTAATTATACTACCATATACAAATGCAAAGCACAGGGAGTTGTTAATGTGCTTGGCACAATGCCCTTGAATTCATTTTACTCAGCAACCCCTTGACTGAAGATCTGCTCACAGAAAGAAGAGACTAATTCAATCTCTATCCAGAATTCATGTTAAGTACTTACTTACCAGCCTAAAAATGAGCCCTGGTGTTAAGTAGATTCTCTTTTTAAATTCTCAAGTAAAGACTATAAAAGGGTGGTTAAGAAGAGAACTGGGCAAACTTTTGTGGTAAATAGCCAGATAGTAAATAGCTTAGGCTTCGTAAGACAAATCTTCGGTTTGCAACAAGCAGCCCCAGGCAACACGTACATAAATGAGGGCGACCGTGTTCTAATAAAACTTTATTTATAAAAACAGATAGGGTGGGCGCATTTGGCCCACAGGCTGCATTTTGCCAGCCCCTGGTTAAGAGCACGGGCCTGGGAGTTGAACTTGCATTGGAATCCTAACTCTGTTGCGTCTTCATCTGTGAGAGCTTGAACAACTGGCATAATTATTTGAGCCTCATTTGTAGCATGAGGCGAATAGTTGCACCTGGTCATAGACTCTCTGCTCAGGGGAACACCACAGCAGGCACGTTGTGGGTGCTCGGTAAGTGGGGCCTAACCAGGTAGGACACAGCCCACGGTGCCGGAAGACACCTGCCTTCCCATTCTAAACCAACCACCCCTACCAGTCGTTTAACTTCAGGCCCTGGCTGTCACTTAACAACAGCTCCAAACTCCGTTTCGTCCCCTGTAAAATGGGAAAAGAAACTCACTGATCACCAGGACTTTTATCTACATCGTCTTATCTCACTCTCAGAACACCCCTTGTCATTGTTACTGTCCTGTCCTCATTTTACAGAAGAGGAAACTGAGTCTCAGAGAATAAAAGGCAGTAAGTGGTAGAAACCAGATATTTAAGGCCATGATATTTCTTTCCATGCAACCACGTTGCCTCCTCAGAAAACGAGAAGAGGGCTTCATAAAGCATTCCAACTCACACAACTCTGAACCCCTGTGTCACCCACCTGGTGCCCCAATCTCCTCCCAATGTTCCCGCCCGGCCTCTGCTTCCACACCACCAGAAGAGGAGAGCCAGTCCCGCCCTGAACAGCCCACTTCCTCCTTGGTCAGCACTGACTATGGTAAGGTCTTGGATTGAATGAAACTCCACCCCGTCACTTCTGCCAAGAGTCCGGATGCTCTTGTTGAGGAACCCCAAGCCTTTATCACCCTTTCTCTCCTGGATGCTCAGCCAAGCCTTGATGACAGCTTTTACATCCTCTAACTTCCCGGCCCTGTTCCTACAGTCCAGGGGGCACGGAATGGAGGCCCCTGGCCCTCCTGGGACTGCTCGCTATGTCTATACCCTTGGAAGACTGTGGCGCCCAGAATAGCGTTCCTGCCCAGCGGGCTGAGATGTCACGAAGGTGAGTCAGCTCATTCCCATGATAACATCTACATAGCCAGCCTGGGAGGCAGGTGCTTCGTGCACTGGAGGGATGGGTTTGGGACACAGAGGAGCCTCCTCTGTCCTTGCTGAGCCTTCCCCTGGGGCGGGGAGTAGGGGGTAGGAGAAGAAAGATCCCCCTTTTCAGGAACAACTTTTGAGAAAGGGGTGTTTGAGTCTGACTCTTACAGAAAGTGAGTCTTCAGGAACCTGCACGAACAGCAGGGGCCAGAAGGACTGGCTCAGAAGGGGGCAAGACCGTAGTGGAAACTTCTGAGGCTGAGAGGATGAGGAAGGCCTCACGGTGCCAGTGTGATCATTCAGAAGACCCCCATCCTCCTGCTGCTGGACAGGGCCGCCAGGCTGCAGCCAAAACTCCTGGATTCTATTCCCAGCCCTGTCGAAAAACTCCTGTGACATTAGATCCACCATATCTCCTCTCTGGGCCTTGGTTTCCCATGTGCAGATGACTGCATGGGGCTCTTTCAGCCTCTCCAAGAGTCAGTGTGGCCTAGTGGTGGGAGGTGAGAGCTCTCCGAGTGAATCCAGCTCTGCCTTTTCTAGCTGTTTGACTACAGGCAAGTTACTTCACTCCTGCACCTTGGTTTTCTCATCTATAAAATGGGATAATGACAAAGGGCTCCATGTGCCTGGCCCTACTCAGTGCTCAATAAACAGTGGTTATGGGGCGCCTGGGTGGCTCAGTCATTAAGCGTTTGCCTTCGGCTCAGGTCAGGATCCCAGGGTCCTGGGATCGAGCCCCACTTCGGGCTCCCTGCTCGGCGGGAAGCCTGCTTCTCCCTCTCCCACTCCCCCTGCTTGTGTTCCCTCTCTCGCTGTGTCTCTCTTTGTCAAATAAATAAATAAAATCTTTTAAAAAATAAATAAACGGTGGTTATTGTGGTGGTCCCCTAGAGCTCATATCCTGAGAATCTACTAGTGGGTGTGGGAGAAATGGGATGCTGGAAGGGGATAAGGCTGTTGGTAAGATGTTGAATGACCCCCGGGTCCAGTGTTGAGGGACACTGGGACTTTGGTCGCCCCTGTACTTACACATGTCCTGCATATTCCTCCTTCCAGGCCTTTGGCTTCCTTGCTCCCTCCCTGATCCAGAACGCCTTTTCTGCTCCCATTCAGTCCTGCTCACCTTCCAAGGCTCTGCTCAAGCAGTCTCCTTCCAGAATCTTCCATGGCCTCTTCCTCCTCTGACACCTTCCAGCTTCTCTTTGTAAAACCCATGCTTGGCAGCCTCTATTTGGCATTATCTGATGGGTGAGGTTGAGCTACAGGGAGGGCCGACTATCCACGAGGCACTGTACCTAGCGCGCATGATACATTTAGGGGCCCGCAAAAATGTTTTCACTCTTTCTTTTAAAATCAAGATTAAAAAACAAACAAACAAATGAATACATAACAATGAATCCGAACTGAGTTATATTCATCTTGATACCTACTTGGTGGTATTTTAAAACATTTTTTGATGGAGCTTCTACCATGGAAGGTGAATGGAGGCAAAAGTGCCCAAGGCCCACAAAAGCCATAATTCAGCCCCGACTGCAAGGCTGTCTGGGCCTCGCTGCGCACCCAGGTCCAGCGCAGGTCTCTGCCCAGAACGGCTAGCCTGTGAGTTCCATGAGGGCGGGGGCAGGGTCAGGGCTGCTCACTACCATGTTCTTGGTGCCTAGCACATGTTAGGTGCTTGATAAAAGATGTGCGGCAGAGGGATGGCAATCAGAAGGGGTGTGTGTGTGTGTGTGTGTGTGTGTGCGCGCGTGCGCGCGAGCACATGCCTCTAACATTCAAGGAAGGGTCTTTCCTACGTACCTTTGTTTCTGTCTGCTGAAGGCACTTAAGCAGAATCAAACCTGGGTGCTTAGAATCACAGATTCATAGGAAGCCAGAGTTTAAAGGGAGAACTGATTCATTCCACAAACATTTCTTAAGCACCCATGATGTACAAGCACTGTGCACAGGGCCTTGGAGAATCCCACCAAGGGGTCTTACAGAGGGTCCTCAGGGATTCCAGGGGTCTAAGAACATCTTAATGTGTAAGTAATTGCACATGTAAAATGTCCTTCCCAGAGAGACCTTCTGACATCAGACTGTCAAAAGACCAGGGTCTCTAAAATGTGAAGAACCACTGGCTCAAGCCCATGATCCAACAAGCTTTTCACAGTTGGGGACGTTGAGACAAGGATATGACTTGTTCAAGGTCACACAACTAGTCAAGGGCAGAGGTAGGCCCCTTCAAACCTTGACATCTCCAGGGGAAGACCTCTTCGTTCATTGGCAAGGAGTGGCTGGAGTAGGGCCAGCAATGGAGCTGATTCTGGGTCTCTGGATTCCACAGATCCCCTCTTCTGAATCCCCAACCCCCCAGCACGCATGCACGCGCTCACACACTCCCAGCTGTCTTTTGCAACATCCCCCAGGTTCACCCATCGGAGTGTTGGGTCTGGTGTTGGGCCTGCCTCAAGTCAAACGCAGATAACCTCTCCCAGGGATGTATAAACATCCAGTGGGTGTCCGGGGCAGAAGAATGTGGAAATGGGTTCTTTTCCCTCTGAGCACTGGACATCTTCTGCCAGACTGTGTCGAAGTTACAGTGACCTCTCAGACCTGGGCCTGAGGCCCTTTGAGTCCCCATCTCTGTGGCCCCAGATGTTCTCTCACTGTGAGATGAGACCTCTTGCAACCTCAACAAAGAAGGTTTCTCAAGTGCTGGGATCCCACACTCTCTGCACGCGCCTTTGTCTGAGCCCCACACTTTCCGTGGCTTGCAGCCCACAAGCTAGGGGCTTGTGGGCCAGCTGTGGGCTGGCCCTTCCTTCTGAAGGGTGTTAATGGTGGTACCTACGGGAGATTTTATGTGGAGACAAGTGGTTTGAATTTAGGGGAGGACACAGGGGAGCTAATTAGAAAGCCTAGTTGTGGTAAATAGATATTTGTTTTATCCTACTTTTTAGAGAACTAAATCTTGGAAAAACACAACTGACCTCGAAATTAAGCAACACCTTTTTTCCCTCAGCTGCAATTTGTTTCCAGGTTAAAAAGAAAGAAAGAGAAAAAGGAAAACAAACCCGCCTCTCCAAAAATTTGATCAAAAGAATCAAGCAGAAATGTGCTAAAGCTCTGTCCAAACCTAGGGACCAGAAAATGTGGCAGATGACCCTCCCTGCAACTCCAGGGGCTGTGGGCTTAGTCTCAGCTCCCAATAGATGCAAGGGAAGCAGTACAGGGATGGCGGAGAGAGCTTCCCAGAACCTCGTCCGCTGTCTGCCCAGCATTCCAAAGTGTTGCAAGCTGTTGCCAATGTTTGGAAAGAGAAAAAAAAATGAATCCCACTTCATCTTTATTCAATTCTTCTGGTTGTTACTTGTCAAGTCTACTTCATCTAGAAGTACAGAGATGATTTCTGGATGTGTTTGGAGTGATCTGGAATCCATTTTTTGGAAATAGAGACTATGTCATTGAATTACATGGTACCCATTGTATGGCCAGCATACACGCGCCTACACACAGACACACATATACACGGCATGGGCGCACGTGTGCACGCACACCCACACACTCAGCTCTGCTAAAATGACACCCTCCTCACCAACCTTCTCCTTGGCCCTCTACCCAGACTCTCCTGTTTCCTCAGGACTTGCAGAGAACTTGGCAGGTCTCTCTCTTCCAGAACTTCCTATGCTCAGCCTCAAACCAGATTTGCTTGTGCAAATGAAAATCTCTTCCAGTTGTCAAGAGAGAATGCAAAGGCTCCCCTCACACTGACAACAAAGAGTAACAGAATCAAGTTTCTTAGAGTGAGAGACACCAATAAAACCTCCTTCCGGGACAGTTGTGAGAGGGAAGTGCCTGTCAGTTGGCCCAGCAC
Source organism: Mirounga leonina (assembly GCF_011800145.1). Lineage (NCBI taxonomy): Eukaryota > Metazoa > Chordata > Mammalia > Carnivora > Phocidae > Mirounga > Mirounga leonina. The sequence continues at coordinate 1,090,018 of NW_023270231.1, forward strand.
ATAGTGAGCACTCAGTCAATATTCGATGAGACCCATGGTGGCGGGAAATGAAGTGCTTGTGGCTGTCACTCCAGCCAATGCCCCTGCCCCAGAACAAATCTGAGACTGTGGGCGCCTGGGTGGCTCAGTTGGTTAAGCGACTGCCTTCGGCTCAGGTCATGATCCTGGAGTCCCGGGATCGAGTCCCGCATCGGGCTCCCTGCTCAGCAGGGGGTCTGCTTCTCCCTCTGCCCTCTTCCCTCTCATGCTCTCTGTCACTCATTCTCTCTCAAATAAATAAATAAAATCTTTTAAAAAAAAATCTGAGACTGTAACATATTGAGGGTTCTCATACCTGGGTGCCCAATGACATGCCTTTTGGGGGCCAACCAAGCAACTCCATAGAAAATGGGACCATAGAGAATGGGAATGAAGGGATCATTTATTCAGTTATGAATTCAACTAATATCTAGTATATTATTAATCTTATGGTTGGATCCTAAATCCTAAACCTCTATAGTCATTGACCCCTAGTTGGAAAATATCTCAGAAATTCATCTTCCCTTCCCAAGCATCTCCTTAATGGATGGCCGTTTGGCCTCTTGAATACTTCTGGCGATGCCCACCCTCCCCATGGCCGACACGGTGAGGAGTCAGAAAGCGCATTCTGATGTTGGGCTGAAATCTGCCTTCCTGAAACATTCATCCATTGGTGACCCATTTCTGTCCTTCAGGACTTGTCAAGTCTGCTGCTCATCTGCCCCCGCAGGACTTTGATTCAAGTGAAAACAGCTCTCTTGGCCATCCCGACCCCACTGCCAAAACACAAGTCTCTTCAGGGCCAAAGTGGAAATTTCGGGACAAGACAAGAAAATTCCATTTCGTTGTGGTTCATATGAACTCCCAGGATGTGTGTGCATCTTGTGTTTTTATCTAGTAGATAGAGCCTAAGCTGTCCCCAAATCCTGAGTCCATGAGCTCCAGTGGCATGCCTGGGTGCTGCTGGCACATCCCCCAATGTGTGTGGGAAGCCAGAGTCACCAGGCTTGTGCCACCTCCCTCTCGACCCGTTCTGTCGAGGCCACGTCCAGATGAGAAAATGCCCATTTCAAAGAAGGAAGAAGGAAAGAATCTAAATGGGATCAGGAGAACTGGGGCCCCACACAGACAAACTGTAACCTTATGAAAGCCCCTCTCTTGGACTCAGTTTCCCCATTTGTGTAACAGACTAAGGGATCCCTGAAGGCCTTTCTGGAAGCAAAGTCTGGACAAAGAAAAGTGCAGTGCTGTCGCTGGGTGGAGGCACCTGCTCCTGCCATCTTGGAGCTCCATGTGCCAGGCTCTCCTCCAGCGGAGGGGACCTGCAGCTGAGCCTTCTGCCTGGCAGGGTCTTCCCCCTGATTTTCACAAGGCTGACGGCTCTCATCCTTCAGACCTCTTCTTGAACATCACCTTCCCTGAAGGCCTTTCCCGGTCACCGCCAAACAAGCTGGTCTCCCCCGCACCCTCTTTCTCTCCTCCCAGCACTGGTCACGATCAGAGACGTTATTCCATTGTATTTGTCTGTAGCTCGGTCTCCTGGTCATGTGGGCTCCATGAGAATGGGAGCCCTGTCTGTGGTGTTTACTGCTGCATCCCTGGCCCCCAGCACAGGGTCTGGCATGCAGGAGGGATCCAGTGCGTGCTGCAGCAATGAACAGGTGAACAAGTCAAGGAATGAGTAAATGGGCCTGGCGGGTGGTGCCCTGTGGACCACGCCCCTGACGTGAGCCACCTCCTCCTCGTCCCTCTTCCTCCGCCTCCCTTCTCCCCTTCCTTCCTTCCTCCTGCTCCGGCCCTTCCTTTGCCCACATCTGTCATTTTTATTCCAGCTGCCAAGTGCTAATTCTTGTTCTTCCTTCCCCTCCTCTCCACCTGTCTACCTCACATACAGCCTCATGGCCAAGATGAGCCCTGCTACCACCACCTCCATGGGACCCACCAAGATATGCGTAGCTCACAGGTGTCTGCCCTATCAGACACCTAAACCTCTTATTGACCTGGTGCCTTGCCATTAACCACAGACTTTTCTAGAAGCCTTCCTCACCACAGCCTCTGGAGGAAGCAGAGAAAGCATGTGTAAAAAGAAATCCACTGCACCCAATATACAGTGTTGTTAGACCCATCCTCCTTAACAGGTAACTGGATCAAAGTCTTCAATACTCTGTCCAAACACACTGAGCAAGTGAGTAGGTCCACGTCACCTTCCAACCCAGGTCATCCCCTCTGACTTCCTGTGCTCTATCAACACCAGCCCCCGAGGTTTACTGTTTTCGTGTTTATGATGAAAATTTCAAACCAAGATGGATAGTACAACAGGCATCTCTATGCCCACTTGGTGGCCTGGTGTTTTAGCCCTTCATGACCCATTGTTCTGTCCTTTGGGCTGAGTTGGCATGTTTGTTTCTTAGACTTCAAGTTCGAAGCATCGACTTAACCACTCTCGTTCCTGTGTTCATGACTTATCACCACCACTGGTCCTTGCTGCCCAGAGTTTTCATATGTATTTTTTCTATTCCCTTTTATCCTCATTTCCCCTCCCATCCTACACACACACACACACACACACACACACACACACACTACACACCACATAAAAAGGCAAGTGTCCTACCAGTTTCAAACACACTTTTTTAAATGAAATGTGTATTGGTTTTTTTGTGTGTGTTTCTTGTGATAAAATATAGATAACATAGGGGCGCCTGGGTGGCTCAGTTGTTAAGCGTGTGCCTTCGGCTCAGGTCATGATCCCAGGGTCCTGGGATCGAGCCCCGCATCGGGCTCCCTGCTCCGCAGGAAGCCTGCTTCTCCCTCTCCCACTCCCCCTGCTTGTATTCCCTCTCGCAGGAAGTCTGCTTCTCCCTCTCCCACTCCCCCTGCTTGTGTTCCCTCTCTCGCTGTGCCTCTCTCTGTCAAATAAATAAATAAAATCTTAAAAAATTATATATAGATAACATAATGTGTACCATCTTTAAGTGTATGATTCAGTGATATGAAGTACATCCACATTGTTGTGCAACCGTCACCTCCATCCTTCTCCAGAACGTCTCCATCACCCCAACAGAAACTCTGCTCATCGATTGCTAACTCCCCAGCCCCCCTCCTCCAGCCCCTGGGAAGCAGCACTCGCTCTTTGTCGCTGCAGGTCTGCCTATTCTAGATACCTCATCCGAGTGGCATCATACAGCATTTATCCATTTGTGTCTGGTTTATTTCACTTAGGATAATGTTTCCAAGGTCCATGCCTATCGTAGCCTGTGTCAGAACTTCATCCCTCCCTCTGAGTGACCCATATCCCACTGTACAGGTGTACCACATGTCGCTTATCCATGCGCCTGGTGATGGACACTTGCATTGTTTCCGCCATTGCATAACGGTGCTAGGAACATTGGTATACAAGTATCCGTTTCAGTCCCTGTCTGTAAGTATTTTAGGTGTATATCTAGGAGTGCGATCGCTGGTCATAGGGTAATTCTATTCTTAACTATCTGAGGAACTGCCAGTCTTCCACAGAGGCTGCACCATTTTACATTCCCCCCAGCGATGCACAAAAGTTACAATTTCTCCATCTCCTCACCAACACTTGTTATTTTGGGGGTTATTTTATTGTGCTCTTTAATAATAGTCATCCTGGTGCGTGTGAGGTGGAATCTCATTGTGGTTTTGATTTGCATTTCCCTAATGACTAATGATGTTGAGCATCTTTTCATGTGCTTGTTGGCCATTCATGCATCATCTTTGGAGAAATGCCTGAATAGGTCCTTTGCCCATTTCTTAATTGAGTTTTGTGTGTGTGTGTGTGTTCTTAATTTGTAGGAGTCCTTATATGTTCTGGATATTATTTCCGTATCAGATACATGGTTTACAAATATTTTCTCCCATCCTGTGGGTTTTCTTTCCATTCTCTTGATAATGTCCTTTGATGCACAAAAGGTTTTAATTTTATGAAGTCCAATCTATCATTTTTGTGTGTGGCCTGTACTTATGGTGTAGTATTTAAGAAATCATTGCCATATCCAAGGTCATAAAGATTTTCCCTTATATTTTCTTCTAAGAGTTTTGTAGGTTTAGCTGTTAAGTTTAGGTTTTTGATCCATTTTGAGTTAATTTTTACACGTGGTATAAAGTCAGTGTCCAATTTCTTTTTTTTTTTTAAGTTTTTTTTTTTTTTTTTTTGACAGAGAGAGTGACAGCGAGAGAGGGAACACAAGCAGGGGGAGCGGGAGAGGGAGAAGCAGGCTTCCCGCAGAGCAGAGGGCCCGATGCGGGGCTCGATCCCAGGACCCCAGGATCATGACCTCAGCCAAAGGCAGACGCTTAACGACTGAGCCAGCCAGGCGCCCCCCAACTTCATTCTTTTGCATGTGGCTATCCAGTTTTCCCAGCACCATTTGTTGAAAAGACTGCCCTTTTCATCCTACTGGATGGTCTTGGCACCCTTGTCAAAAATCAGTTAACCATATATGTGAGGATTTATTTCTGGAATCTGTATTCTATTCCATTGGTTTATGTCTATCTTTATGCCACAACTGTTTTGATTACTGTGGCTTTGTAGTATGTTCAAAATAAGAAAATATGAGACCTCCAACTTTGTTCTTCTTTTTCAAGATTGTTTTTGGCCATTTGGGGTTCTTTGAAATTAGATATGGATTTTTGGATGAGCTTTTCTATTTCTACAAAAAATACTATTGAGATTTTGTTAGCGATTGGACTGCATCTGTATGTATGTGTGTGTGTGTATTTGTTTTAAAGATTTTATTTATTTATTTATTTGACAGAGAGAGACACAGCGAGAGAGGGAACACAAGCAGGGGGAGTGGGAGAGGGAGAAGCAGGCTCCCCGCCGAGCAGGGAGCCTGACGCGGGGCTCAATCCCAGGACCCTGGGACCATGGCCTGAGCTGAAGGCAGATGCTTAATGACTGAGCCACCCAGGCGCCCCTGTGTGTGTGTATTTTTAAGTTATGGGATTGTTACTATTTCTTTGCTTTATCTCTTTCCATTCCATTTCCAAGGTCCATCCATGTTGCTATGTGAACATTTAGTCTGTCGTATCTACCTTCTGCCAAACTTCGTGATTACCCATCCGCGGCCCATGGAGGGACTCAGGTTCCTCTGCAACACACCTCAAGCAGGCCCTGCTCTGGGCGAGAATCTCTGTGATATATCCCCAGTGCCATTATCTGTGAAATAATTGTGATCTGCCAATACTTACGGGCCCCTCACTAGGTGCCTGGTGCTATGTGAGGCTATGCGTTCTCTTATACTATTATTGTAATAACAACCCCATGAAAAATGTACTAATATTGTCATTTTACATGAAGAGGGGGAACTATGGCTCAGAGAATCACACAGTTAGGAAATATTAGATGGAGCCAGGTTTTGAGTGTGGCGCAGCCTGGCTCTGGCACCTGTAGGCCCCATCACCACACTCCAGGGCCTTTGTCCCCATCACAGAACATCAGGGCACAACTTGTAATTCATTTAGCTTCTCCAGGTGCTGAGTGCATGCCCGCTGCCCAGTCAACATCTGGGCCTGTGGGACCTGGAACCCAACGAGGGAAAAGGGACCAACCCAACATCACCATCAGCAGTTGGGGGAGCAGAGTGAGGCCTGGAACTCGGTGACTTGACCCCTGCCCATTTAGGGTACTCCAGACTAGTGGTCAGGAGAAGGGTCAACGGTGTGCACATCTTCCACAATGAAGGCCCTTCTGGCAGCCCATAAATCCGGCTGGATCCTGCTTATCCTGTTTACTGGATTAGCGGACTGGGCGTCTCTGTATAAATCATCCAGGGTGATTTACAGGGAGGCCCTGGAAGGTCTGAGGGCCCAACTGATGCGGGCCCCTGGGAAGGGGCAGATAAGTGCCGCCTGAGCCCACGGGCCTGTCTGCCAGTCCCGGTGAGGGCTGATGACTCGGACCCACTGCTCTACCGCCCCCACCAGGATGAGGCCCTCTATGTCCATGCTTCAGTCTGCCCCTCTTCTTGCAGGCCCCTGGCAGAGTTTAAAGGTTCTAAAGGCAAAAATACTGGTACTTTTAGGGATGGTCTCAATCAGAAATATAAAGTAAGAATGAGGAAGTACAATAGGCAAATTGTGAAAGAACCAAGAGCCAAACTGTGAAGAAACCGAGGTCGCCGTCTGTTTTTTACATAAGATGAGTAGCTAACTTTCATGGATTGTGTACCCTGTGCCGGGCACCGATTCACCTTCTTTTACTCATTTTACTCCACAATAAACCTATGAGTCGCCCACGTTGCAGATGAGGCCACTAAAACACAGACAGGTTAATTGACTTGACCAGGGCCAAGGTCACAAAACTAGAATGCCAGTAATGAAGGTGTGATTCAAACTAGGCAGTCTGCGCCAGAGCCGTGAACCCCACTTCACTGTTCCCCCCCTCTGTTTATTCAGTGCACCTGCTGGGACGGGGGTATAGGCTAGGGTCTGACTAAGCAGTAAGGGGGGCAACATTCAAGAGATGGGCTTTGCAGTTGGAGAGGCCAGGATTTAGGTCTTGGCTCTGCCACTTACTAGCTTGTGATATGGACAAATCACCTAACTCTCTGTGCCTCAGTTTCCTTATCTATAAAATGGGGGTAATGACAGCACTTCCTTCATAGGAGGGCAGGTCCCCTTCAAGTGTATTTTGAGTAATAAGGCAATATATTTAAAATAGGCTTAGCACAATGCTAGCACATAGTTAAGCATTCAATAAATGGTAGGCTGGTACTGTTGCTGTCTATGTTCACCCTGATCTTAAGGAGTTCATGAGCCAGTGGTGGAGACTCAAATTTATACAAGGAAGTCCAAAGAGGTTGAAGCATAATAGTGCAGGATGAAGGTCCCAACCAGAAGGGGTAGTGAATTTTAAGAAGGACCAGAAACCTCATGGAGAAAAGGTGGTTAGAACCTGAGCTGTGAAACCTGAGCAAGACTTCCTAAAACTGTGAAGGCGAGGAAACACAGAGAGAGCTTCCTTAGCAAAACTACACAGTGAGTGATGGAGAACATGCCATCAACCGCCATCCCATGCACCAACTGTTTGCCCTTGTCTCCCTTTGGTTGTGATCTCCATATCAGTTGAGATGGTGTCTAATTCCTCATCAAGTCTCTCCATGCCTCCCCATGACAAATCACAACAGATTCCCCGTACATGATGGTTGGATGGGTGAATGGATGGATGGATGGATGGAGAGATGGCTGGAGATATGCAGGGAGAGAGGGACAGATAAACGAAATGTACAGGAAATAGGAGGGCGGATGGACGGATGAATGCATGGATGAGAGCATGGTTGAAGGTCAGGTGCAAGAATGGCAGCTGCCTCATGAGTTCCCACCTCAGGTCTTTGTCCTTGGGTTTCTCTCTGCCTGTATTATTCTCCAAGATATTCCCTTGACTTAGCTCTCATTTCACTTAAGGCTCTTGTCAAATGCCATTTTCTCAGGGAAGCCTTCCCTGACCACCCAATCTAAAATAAAACCCTCTTTGACTCTTGCCCTTATATTTACATATACACACACACACACACACACACACACATATATATATATATTTTTTTTTTTTTTTTTAAGTAGGATCCATGCCCAGCATGGAGCCCAACTCTAGGCCCAAATTCACATGACCTTGCCCCTGAGATCAAGACCTGAGTCAAAATCAATAGTCAGACACTTAACTGACTGAGCCACCCAGGCACCCCTCTCCTATATTTCTAATAGTGTTTATCACTCCCTAACATAGTGGACATTTGCCTGCGTGTTTGTTCTCTCCCATCAAGTGTAAGCTCAATGGTGGTAGATGTTTTCTCTGCTTTGCTCACTCCTCTGTCAACAGCACCTACTACAAGGCCTGGCACACAGTCAGCCTCTCATAAACATGTGTTGAATGAGTTGAAGGATCTAATAAGCAGCTAAGAAGGAAGGGTGAGGTCCAATCTTGGAAATAACTGAATGTCTTTGCAAAAGTTGAAAAAATGCTCTGTAAATGATAATGCTGATATTTTCTCTCATTGGTTCCACCATGAGGGTGAAGTTCTCCCCATGAGTGTCTCACTTTCCTCTCTACTCTGAGATACCGACTGTTGAGAGTTTGGGGCTAGGGTTGTAAACCCCACTTTGACGGATGAAGAAACTGAGGCTCAGGAAAGCTAAGAGACTTGTCCAGGGTCATACAGCTACGAAGCAGTGGAACCAAAAGTTGTAACCGTTCCCCCTTAGGTATCTATTATATACCAATTGTGTGGCCCATGGGGCTGCAGTTCCCCTTTACCCCAGGTCCACTGTGGGCAGGGCCAAGTGGTGTGGTCTCAGGGGGACTGAATCACAAGCACAACAAGCAGAAACATTTTTCTGGCCTACCTCCATCCCGGTGAAGCCTGCTCAGCCCCACATGGCTCCTGGGCAGCCAAGAGGGGGAAGGATGCCCTCTGAGCTGACTGGAATATTCTCAACCCTTCAGCTGGGCCCTCTCGGCAGCGCACACAACCTGTTTCTCCTCTCCTGTTGACCCAGGTACCCACTGTGGATAGAAACGTCCCAATCATATCTCAACTAATACTCAAAATAACCCATGACCTATTACCACCCCCATTGAATGAGGGATAGAACTGAGCTCTGAGGTGCTTAAGTGGCTTGCTCAAGGCTACAAGGCTAACAGGCAAGAGCTGTGACTTGAACTCTGAGCCCATATCCCTCTGATTCAGGAGCCCATGCCCCTACCTTGCTCCTCCTGCACCCCATCCCTTGGCCCCCTCTCCTCAACTCTGCCCCTGCAGCTGCCCTGCCCCTCTCTTCAAGAGTCTCTGATTCTTCCATGTGCCACCATCTTGCTTTCAGCTGTGTCCCTCAACCACCCACCCTGACCTTTCTCCCACTCCTTCTGGGGTTCTCCCCCTACATCCACAAACATTCTCAAGTCTTCCCTATTTTCCAAAAGGAGACCTGCCCCAGTTCTTTTTCTCCTTCAGGCCCCCACTCCCTCTTTCTCCTTTATTTCACCCCCAAACTTTTGGAGGCAAAAATTATTTTCTGTGTTCTTTCCAGCCAGTACTCCCCGCAAATGACTTGGTCATTGGACAGATTTGGATCTCAGTCCTCACTCTGCCACTGGGTTATGGTCTGACCTTGATCAAATCATAGGCCTCTCAGCCTCCTCACCCGTAAAATGGAGATAGTACCACTCTTCCATCCTGGGCTCTTTGCAACCACGAGATGAGATAAAGAATCTAAGTTATCCTGTCATTGCCCGCTGTCTGCCCAGCCCTCGCATGGTTCTGGCATGTGTAGACTTAACATACAATATCTGGTGGGTGAGCAATTGAATGAGTTCACATCCTTCACATGGGGCCTTTCCTCCCCATCACCCTTTCCAAACTGGACCTTCGGTGACTGTGATGGTTATTTTTTGATTGTGGTAAAATATACATACCATAAAATTTATCATTTTAACCATTTTTAAGTGTACAGTGAAGTGACATTACTTACGTTCACATTTCAGTGCAAACCACCATGCGTCTCCAGAACTTTTTCATCATCCCAAACTGAAACTCTGTACCCCTCAAATGCTAGCTCCTCATTCCCCTCTCCCTCAGCCCGCGGTAACCACCATTCTGCTTTCTATCTCTGTGAATCTGACTCTTCTAGGTCCCTCCTATAAATGGAGCCATACAGATAGTTGCCCTCCATGGTGGGTAATTTTATGTGTCAACTTGACTAGTCTGTGGTGCCCACTTGCTTGGTCAAACACCAGCCTAGATGTTGCCGTGAAGGTATTTTTAAGATGTGATTAACATTTAAGTCAGTAGACTTTGAGTAAAGCAGATCACTCTCCATAATGTGGGTGGGCCTCGTCCATCATTTGAAGACCTTAGGAGGCAAGATTAAGTTTCCCCGGATAAAAAGGAATTCTGCCTCCAGACTGCAACAGAGAAATTCTGCTTACATTTCTAGCTTTCATACTCAAGACTGCAACACCGACCCTTCCCTGAGTATCCAGGCTGCTGGCCTCCCTTACAGATTTCAGGCTTGCCAGACCCCATAATCACGTGAGCCAATTCCTTAAAATCTCCATTTCGATCTTTCTCTTTCTCATTCTCATATGTATGTATCATATATATGTATGTATGTGTATATACATCCTATTGGTTCTGTTTCTCTGGAGAATCTTGGCTGATACATTGGCCTGCTCCCTCTACATAAGCCTTATTCCCATCAGCCCAGATATCACCTCCTCCAGGAAGCCTTCTGGAGCATTCCCACGTGGGACACTAGCCACGTGTAGGGGGGCAACCTGCATGAAAGAGTCTTGGGCAGGCAGCTGGATGGAGGCAACGTTCTTGGCTCCTCCATTTCTCCACCTTGCCTCAGGAGGCCTTGAGTTCCCCAGCTGGAAGCTTCTAGGGCGGGCCAAGGATTTCTGTCAGGCCTGGGATCTGACAGCAGGACACCCAGGACTGCTCTCTGGCTTCCCAGTGCCCCATGGATGCAATGACAAGGATGAAGAGGATGGGGCTGCCCCTGGGGACCCCAGGCCCCAGCCCCCAGAGGCTGTACTACAAGATGGTTGGGAACCCGGTTTGAAGCAGGTCTGTTGCTTTTGAATCCCAGCTCTGCCACTTACCAGTCATTGTCACCTTGGGAAAGCCACTAATATCTGTCGGACTTTCTCCTCTTCAGGAGGAGAATAATAATGCTCATCTCAGAGAGTACCTGGAGGATTAAATGAGGTAACACAAAGCACCTGCACAGAGTAATCACTCCAAACATGACAGATACAATTACTGTTGTTGACGCTATTTTTATTATTAACCAGGCGGCTTTAGGCAAATGGCATAACCTCTCTCCACCCCATTTTCTGATCGCTAAAAATAACAATAAATGCTTCACAGAGTGGCTCTGGGCATTAAATGAGATAAAACATGTAGAGTGGGGGCGCCTGGCTGGCTCAGTCTGGAGAGCATGTGACTCCTGATCTCCGGGTCGGGAGTTCGAGCCCCATGTTGAGTGTAGAGATTACTTCAATAAATAAATAAATAATTTAAAATCAAAATAAAACATGCAGAGTGACCCTCGCTACTCAACAGCTATTACAGGTCAACAGCATTTCTTATTATCATTATTATGATTTGGGCCGGCCAACAGAGATAGCCCCTTGATCCCTCCGGCTCTGAGGGACCTGAGGATCTGGGTGGAGGAAAAGCCCGAGCCAGGAGCCCCCTCCCCGCCCCCCCTCCCCGCCCCTCAGGCCTCTTTGAAGTCCCCAGGGGCCTCCCCGGCCCCGTGATAAATGTCCCAGCCCTATAGGTTATGACTTGCTGCCAGATTTGACGTTAACCATCATGCCCTGGCTGGGTGTTTGAAGAAAGTGGCTAAATGCTGCTGGGGCTGATGGGGGAGATAGCCGCCGAGGCCCGTCTTTGAAAGCCGGCCGCCCCGGCCAGAGCAGGCGATGAGGCCGGCTCCGCTCCAGCTGTTTAGTCTACCAATCACGGTGGTGACAGGGAGTCTGTGCGGGCGGGGAGGGGCCGCGGGCGGCCCGGGGGCGGTTCCTCGGCTGGGCTGGCTCGCTTTTGCGGGGCGCGGGGGAAGGGGGGTGCGCGTGTGCTCTTTCCACACCTTTCCCGTAAGCAGAGAGAAGGCTGTAGAGGAGAAAGAGCGGAAGTGGAAGCCCAGGGACCTGGGCTCGCTGCTGCCTGGCCTGCCCTGCCCTGGGTTCCCCCATGAAGAGACTTCTGTCCCAGGCTTCAGAGGCAGCCGGCTGGGTCCCCTGGCGCTGCTTCTTCTTGCGGTGAGTCCTTGGGCAAGATCCTTCACTGCCCCAGGCTCAGTTTCCGCATCTGTAAGATGGGGGTGAATAGCAGCCCCTCTCTCATCGGGTCAAGGTGATGCGTGTGAAGCATCTTGCCCCGAACCAGGCACACAGTACCGGCTCAGCAGAGGGAGGCTGACTTCCAGGTTGGTTGAGGGAGGCATTTAAAAAAAGAGCCACGTTTGCTTTTTGGCTCCCAGTGTGTCCCCAGACTTCTCGTCCCAACTTCCAGCTCACGCCACCCTTCTCCATTCATTTGTTCTTTCAAAGAACTTGTCTCCAAGGCAGAGAAGCATCATAACTAAAAGTGATAGCTACCATTAGTGAGCACTTACCACCTGCCAGGTGCTGTGCAGAGCACTTCGCCTGTCACAGCCGACCTGGGAGAGGAGCATTACTATGACTGTGGACACCGAGGCTCAGTGAGAAGCCAGTGGCTTAGGGGGCGGCAAGAAAAGCCACCAGCCCGCTTGTCTCTTGGGTCCTAAGTGGCGCTGCAGATAGGGTCCTGGAGGACAGAGACGTGGGTTCCTAGGCCACTCGCTAGCCAGAAACATCCCTCATCTGTAAACTGGGAATAACAACATCTGACTTCTAGGGTTGGTGGGACTTCTCGGTGAGATAACAGTGAACAGTGCCTGGCACCTAGCAAGGTCTTAATAAATGGTAGCTGGTGTGACTGAGGGCCTCCTCTGCACCAGCCTGTGAAGGAGCTGGAGACCCAAAGCTCATGGCTTCAAAGCACCCAATCCGTCTGGACAAGCCAGGTTATGCTGCAGCGACAAACAACCCAGTACTTAGCGCAACACAGGCTGAGTTCATGCTCGTGCTGTGTGTCCAACACAGGTGGGCAGGGGTTTCTGTTCACCCACGTACTCGGGGACAGCAGCTGGTGGCTCCTCCACCTAGATGCGCATTTCCAAGGTCACGGGAAAGGTGAAGAGAGTGTGGTGAATCCCACACTGGCTCGTAAAGTTTGTATCACCAACATTTTACCGGCTACTGTAAATCGCATGGTTAGGCCGAACCTCAAAGGGAAGTCTATCTTCTCATGTGTTAAGAAGGGGGGAAAATGACTGTTTTCAAGTCCCACAGTCCAGGAGGGGAGGCAAATATGTACACAGCTACCCTGATGGAGTTATGTCCTCACCAATCATCGTGGGAATGCAGAGAAGTGATTTCGCTGAGAGGTCTGGGGAGCCTACGTGGCAGGGGTGAGCTGAGGTCTGGTGTTTCCATCAGGGGATGGTTCTGACACTGGGGGCAAGGATCTACGGTTGGCTTTCAAGGATCCAGGAATTGCCTGAAACCATGCCAGATCTTGTGTGTAGGTGGGTCTGTACATTTTTCCAGGAAGAACTTCTTAACTTTCATCATCGAAGACTCAAGCCCACCAGATGATGTCCTTGCCTTTCTCCTGACATCAGTCCTCCTATTACAGAGTATCTTTAAGTGCAGTGTTCAAAGCACCTGCCACACACAGCCTGGGAAGCTGTAAAAAATGCAGAGTCCCAGGACCAGCCCTGACCAACTGAGCCAGAACCTCTGGAGGCGGGGCTGGGCAATCTGCGCTTGTAACCAGTTCTCAGGTGTCCCTGATACCCCTGGAACTTGGAGAGTGAAGCAGGGGGAGGAGCTGTGAGTGAAGCATGGTGAGCGCTGCGGAGTGAACGAGACCATCTGTGGCCAGAGAGTGCTTTACAGTGTCCAGAGCGCAACCACGCACCGCTGTACCTCGTGCAGCCAGCTCCGCAAAAACACCGAGGAGAAGGCGCCAGGCTCTCTGACTGGCACAGAGGCATTCAGTGAACGCCACTGAGGGAGACAGGACGTGAAAAGGGAGCGGAGAAGGAAAGAATGGCCTAAAAATAGGCACTCTGGAATCAGACAGCTCTGGGTTCAAATCTCAGCCTGGCCAGTTAGCAGCGGGGTGATCTCAGACAGGACCCCTCCGCTCTCTGGGCCCCTCTTCTCCATCTGGCCCAGGGCACGACTGTCTCAGCGCCCTCACAGGACTGCAGGCTCTCTAAAGGACCAGCAGAGAATAACAATTGTCTTAATAATTCCCGTGCTCGGTCTCAGTAACTCCCTTCAAGAGGTGAGCAGAGGGAAAACCCGAGGTGGTTCCACTCTAAGTTCTAGAGGCAGGAATGAAGCCCAGGCATAGCCCATAGGCCTCCTGCCCTGGATGAGAGTGTGCATAACACACACGGGCACACATACTTGCACACGCACACGCCTTCTTCGTCCTTGATAACCGCTGTTGAAGCCCAACCTGACACAGGTAGGCCGAGCCCCAGGACTCAGGGCCAGTGGTCAAATCAGTGTTTCTCAACCTTGTCTGTGCTGAAGGAGAACCTAGCAAGTGTGTTCAGTATAGAAATTCCTGGCCCCACCCCTGGGATGGGTCTGGATTGGGGCCCCAGAAACTGCATTTTAACATGTTCCTGGGGATTCTGATCCTCAGCCAGGTCCTTGAGACCCTGCTCTGAACTCCAGTGGGTTCAGAACATGTAGGTCTAGAACATCTGATAGGGAGATGGAGGTCCTGGCTCACACCGGACCCTGTACCTAGTCCTGATACTCCCCCCGCCCCACCACGAACCCTTTCCTCCCCAGGAAGCTACCTGTCCACCCATCTCCACCATGCCCTGTGCTACCCCACCCCTTGTGGCTTGAGGCGAGGAGAAGGGACAGCTGTCTTTTTAGGTGAGTTGGGTGGGGGAAAGAACACTGGACTGGGAGTCAGGAAACACAGCAGCAGAGACTCCTCCACTAGCCCCACCACCTTCAGGCACTCAGCCTCCACTCCTACATCCGCATGTGGGGCTGACTCCCCTGACAGGAGGCCAGAGGTGGACGCTCACCAGGGCCCCACCTTGCACGCGCCCCTCCCGAGCCCTGCACCTAACTTTGTTTTCTCCTCTTTCAGTAGGGCCCCATAAAATCCACCCTGGGCCCTGGCCGAGATAGTGGCTCTGAAAGTGCCAAATGAGGGACAGACCCAGCAGCGGCTCTCACCCAGGAAACTCAGCACCTTCGGAAGGAGAGAGATAAGGCCTCCACGGTTGCGGCTGCGGGAGCACCCCCTCCTCTGCCTGCTTGGATTTCTTCACTCTCTCCCAGCCAGAGACCTGCCTGGGAGTTTATCAGTGGGGAGTGGTAGGGCCTGCTAATCAGAGGCTGCTCTGGGCCAGGGGATTAACTCCGCAGACCCGAGCAGGCCCGGGTCAGGCGCCCTGGCTACCAGCCGTGCCCCAAGGGTTCTCAGCTTGTGGTGGGGAGGAGGGCGGTCACGGGACCTCAGGGAGGAACCCTCCGCAACCAGCAACCAGAGAGATTAAAGTTAAATGGAGCCCTCACTCTCCTGCTTAGGACCCTCCAAGGGGCTTCCTCTCTACAAAGAATAAACCCCAAACCTATGCTCCGCCCACAAGGCCCTGCTGACCTCTCTGAACTCAGCCCTTGCTCTGGGGTGCCCCCACCACGCCTGCCTTCCCCTTCCCTCCTGGACCGCTCCCCCCAGGTTGTTGTGGCTCCAGGACTCTGGAACTTGCTCTTCCTGTGTCTGGAACCCCTTCCCAGATCTTCAAAAGACTCCCCCTCTGGGTGTCTTCTCCAATGGCACATCCCAAAGAGGCCTCCCCCAGCTGCCCTGAGGGAGGCCCCTCCCACCCCATTGTCACACTATCATCGATCAGGGTTTTTTCTTTTCTTTTCTTTTCTTTTTTTATTTTATTTATTTGAGAGAGAGAAAGAGAGCATGATTGAGGAGGGGAGAGGCAGAGGGAGAAAAAGACAAGCAGACTCCCCCTGAGAGTGAAGCCCAACACGAGGTTCGATCCCAAGACCCTGAGATCATGACCTGAGCCGAAGTCAGACACTTAACTGACTGAGCCACCCAGGCGCCCCCCTCTGTTTTACTTTTCAGTCAGAGACTAAAATTCATATCTGCTTTCTGCTTCTTGTCTGTCCCTGCCATGAGGAGGTGAGCTGAGATATTCTCCCCACTGCTTAGGACAGTGCGGGGCACCTGCTGGGGGCTCAGAGCAATTTGCAGGATGAGGGCTAGAGACCTGTCAAGCCACCGTCCTGGGCTCTGGGCAGGGACCGGGGATGGGGAGGTGGGGGGCTATGCCAAGAGCCTCTGAAGAGCCCACGAGCTTCCCATTGTGGGAGAGCAAACTGGGTGTATTTTTTTAATTTTCCTTTTTATTTTTTTATTTAAATTCAATTAGCCAACACATAGCATATCGTTAGTTTCAGATATAGTACTCAATAATTTATCAGTTGCTTATAACACCCAGTGCTCATCACATCAGGTGCCCTCCTCACTTAATGACCCTCAGACTGGGTGTATTTATTTATTTTTTTTTAAAGATTTTATTTATTTATTTGAGAGAGAGAATGAGAGAGAGAGAGAGAGCATGAGAAGGGGGAGGGTCAGAGGGAGAAGCAGACTCCCTGCTAAGCAGGGAGTCTGATGCGGGACTCGATCCTGGGACTCCAGGATCATGACCTGAGCCAAAGGCAGTGGCTTAACCAACTGAGCCACCCAGGGACCCAAGACTGGGTGTATTTAAAAAGGCAGGCAACAACCGCTGGTTTCAGGTGCAAGCCTGGGGGTTGGCTTGGAGGAGGTGGTTTCCTATCCGGCCACGTGGTAGGACACCTGGGCAGCTTGTTACAAAGATGGCTACCTGAACTTCCCCTCCAGGAGCAGGTAGGATGCGAGGGATTCTTGGGCCTCGGTGGTCGGAGAAGGCTTCCCAGAGGGGCTGTGCGGAGAACAGGGTGAGCAGGAACATCTGGGGTTGAGGAGGAGAGGGTCATAGGGAAGGCTGGACACCTCCCCTCGCCCCCACGGACAAGACCATTGAGCTGGAATACTGTAAGACTTGGGGAGGCCCTGGAGAAAGGAGGCTGGGCAGGGTTCAGACCCTCTGCTGCTCCTTCCAGCCACGCCCTCCTCCCAGGGTATCCACCACCCCTGTCCCGGATGCAGCTCTGCCCCTCAGCTCACAATCAGCTGGCGTCAGAGACCAGATCCCAGCCTGCCTGCCTCACACCCACTCCCAGCAAGACCTGGGCCAACTCTCCACCCCTGCTTCCCCCACCTGGTACAGTGAGGTGCTTCGTGTGAGAGCACCACTTGGCCCCCTGAACTGCGCTTGCGGCCACACACAAAGTGGAGTGGCCATAGGAAAGTTACTGAAAAGGAATCTCTGTGCCTCGGTTGCCTCATCTGTAAAATGGGATAATCAACAAGATAATGGGAGGGTTAAACAAGCTCATGCGTGAAGGGCCCGCACACAGCGAGTGCTCCATCACCACCGCAGACGGTTTGCCGGTCCTTTCCCCAGAGTCCAAAGCCTCGGGGCCTGCGGGCCGCCTGCCTAGCCCTGGCCTCTAGCGCCACCTACTGGCCCAATGGCAGAGTGGAGGACTCAGGAGCCGGGAGGGCAAGTGCGAGCCGCCCGGACTCCTGCGGGACGCGACGGGCCCCTCCGCCCCATCGGTCTCCTCTTCCTCGTCAGTTACTCGGTGGTGTCCCTCGGCCCTCACATCAGCTTGGTTTGGGGCTTTCAGAGCGACTTTGGAGGCGAGGTGACGGAGAAGAATGCTTTCCTGGAGGGACTGGCTCAGCCTAAGTGCGGACGACAGGTCCCCAAGGCGGACGTGGGGATGCTGCCCTGGAGGGTCACGCTGCTTCCGCCGTGGACGAGCTGCTGCAAGGCGAATGGCCGCGGACCCCGGGACGCAGTCGGCTGGGGTTTACATACAACAGGTTCAAAGCTCGCCCCCCGCCCCCACGCGCAGCACAAGGCAGGATGCACAGCCGCCTGCCTCGCCGCCACTGCACCCACGAGCAGGAGAGAGCAGGTGCTCCAGAACCCCGGTTCACCCATCACACGCCCACAATCGCCCAGACCCGGACACACGCACCCACGAGGTTAATTCTGTGTGTTTTTTTCTGCATTGATTTAAGGTTTGTCCCCTTGACACTTCCCTTCCCTCAGTCTGCTTCTGCAGGGGAGGACAAGGTCCTCAACCATTTTGTCACCCTGTATCCCGGGCACCGGCCCCCCGCATGGGGCTGGCACACAGCTAACTCTGCACTGCTATTTGGTGAGTTAGCAAATAGAACTACACTCACGGCACGCGCAGGCATGTGCTCTCAATCACACTGATCTCAATCACACTCTCGGTCCGCACACATACTGCTGCGAAGATCGCCCACGTCCACGCGCAATCACAGAAGTAGATGAGCCCACAAACTGTCGAGGGCGCGCACGCGTGTGTACCCTGGGTGCGGCCGAGCCCATCTGGCTTCCATTCCAGCCTCGCTGCGTCTCCCTCCTCCGCTTTTGGTGCGAAGGGTTCCACCTAGCGCTCTTGAGGCCATCAGAGGGGGGAGTCCGGAAGGGCCCCAGTGACCCACAGGCAGGCACAAGGATTTTAGCAATTTGCTGGCGGTAAATTTCCCCCAAGAAATCCCACCCCCTACCCCCGCCCCACCTCCCTTTTCACTTGAGGGAGACTATTTCCCCACCCTCTGCTCGCCCCTAAGGTTCTCCTCCAACTAATCAGCGCAATTCACATGGGACCATTCACCTAGCGATCACGGGCACCACACCACCATGGCCATTTACACTGATAATGCTTGAATCCCAACTCTGCTCTGACCAGGTGCGTGTCAAGTGGACTTGAGCACTTGAACAAGTGACTTGACCTCTCTTGGCCCCAGGGACTTCCTCTGCGAAATGTGACTAATAACAGTACTTACTTCCCATGGGAATAAGTGGCAATGAAAAGAGATAATGCATAAGCCCCTGCCTCAATGCCTAGCGCCTGTGAAATGCTCAGAAAATGGACATAGAGTTATTCTTATAGGGTCCTTGATATGATTAGTCTTAGGCTGCTATTTACACTTAAAATAGCAGAACTGGACAGGCACTTACAGAACCTCTACTGCAATCATTTTATTATAAGCTGGAGATAAAGAAGCCCAGAGAGAGTGAAGTGGCTACCAGTGGTAGAACCATGTCAAGAATTCTGGTCTCTCAGAGAGTTCTTAGACATGACACCAAAAACACAATCTATAAAAGAAAAAAAAAATTGATAAATTAGACTTTATTGAAATTAAGAACTTCTGCACTTTGAAAGACATTATTTTTTAGAAGATTTATTTATTTATTTATTTATTTATTTATTTATGTATTTATTTATTTATTATCAGAGAGACAGCACAAGCAGGGGGAGTAGCAGGCAGAGGGAGAAGCAGGCTCCCTGCTGAGCAAGGAGCTGGATGCTGGACTCGATCCCAGGACTCCTGGGATCATGACCTGAGCTGAAGTCAGACACTTAACCGACTGAGCCACCCAGGCATCCCTTGAAAGACATTATTAAGAAAATGAAAAAAACAAGCCACACAAAGGGAGATAATATTTACAAATCATATACCTGATAAATCACAATTATCTGACATATATAAAGAATTTGCAAAATTCAATAATAAGAAAACCCAATGTTAAAATGGGCAAAAGGTTGGAAGAGACACTTCACCAAAGAAGATCTATGAATGGCAAATAAGCACATGAAAAGATGCTCATTATTAGTCATTAGGGAAATGCAAATTAAAACTGTAATGAGATACTACTACACACTTATTGGAATGGCTAAAATTGAAAAATAAAGCTGGCAATACCTAGTGCTGATGAGTATGGAGCAACTGGAATTCTCATACATCACTGGTGGGAATGCAAAATGTGCAGCCACTTCAGAATATAGTTTCATGATTGCTTATAAAGTTAAACACATACTTACAATAAAACCCAGCAATCCTATTTCTAAGTATTTATTTACCAAGTGAGATGAAAATTCATGGGCACACAGAAATCTGTACATAAGTGTTTGTAATAACTTTATTTATAATCACATAAACTGGAAACAATCCAAATGTCTTTCCACTGGTGAAGAGATACAACTATCGCACAAACTTACCCCCAGGAAATGCTGTTTCTAATTATGGGATACCATTTGATTTGACCAGGGTCCCCTGGTAGAAAAAAACATGTGCAGAACTTGAAAAATACGGTCTTAAATAAAATTACAGTGTAGGTCATAATATTATATGTGGGGTTTTTTTAAAGATTTTATTTATTTATTAGAGAGAGAGAGACAGCAAGAGAGGGGACACAAACAGGGGGAGTGGGAGAGGGAGAAGCAGGCTTCCTGCTGAGCAGGGAGCCGGACACGGGGGCTCAATCCCAGGACCCTGAGATCATGACCTGAGCTGAAGGCAGAAGCGTAACGACTGAGTTATCCAGGCGCCCCACATTATATGTGTTTTAGCTCCAAAACAATTCCTCATGGTTCTAGGAGAGTCACCTGAAGAATTTGAAAAAACACAAATTTTAGGGTGACTTTTGGAATGGTACTCAGGAATCTTTGAGGGTTTTAACTTTTTTTATTGTGGTGTATAACACATCCTGAAAATTGCACAAAAAGTAATTTATATAGCTCAAGTAGTTTCCATAAAGTGAAAATACCCATGTGGCCAGCCCAGGTCAACAAATAGAACATTGCATACCCCCCAAAATCTCCTTCACTCCCTTCCAGATCACACCACCCTCCGTCTTCCTCCAGAGGTCACACCATCCACTCTGACTTCTAACACTAGTTTTGCCTGGTTGGGGACCTCATGTGAATGAAATAATAATGCATAAACTTAATTGTGTTTGCTTCTCTTGTTGAGCAACATGTTTTAAAGATCTATCCTTGCCATCATATGGAACATTTTTATTTTTATTTCTTTAACTTTATTTTTCAGTAATGTTTATATCCAATGTGGGGCTCGGACTTACCACCCTGAGATCAAGAGTCACATGCTCTAACAACTGAACCAGCCAGGCGCCCCTGAGTGGAACATTTTTAAATCAGCTCTGCCGATTCTTAAGCTCATTTAGGTTTGAAAGTCTTCTCCAAGAAAGCTGAGATTCAGAGGAGTTGAGGAATTCACCCAAGGTCACACAGGCACTCAGTGGAAGAACCAGGATGACCCACATCCTGAGCTTTTTGCATGTCGTCACATTTTAGTTGTTATTTATGGTTCTGAGGACAGAATTTTGGTTTATTAATCACATTTAGATGGCAAATAACATAATGGAGTATAATCATTCTTTCTAACCTAGGCAACCTTCATAGGAAAACACCCAGAACACTGGAAGAAAGCTGGATGAAAAGCCCAGCTCTGCCGCTTACAGTTGTGTGAGTATGGATAGGACGCATGACCGCTCGGAGCCTCAATTTCCCCAACTGTGAAAGAGAGAAATACCGAAACCTACTTCACAAGTAGGTCAAGAGAGCTGAGATAAAGCATGGAAAGTGTCTCATCAAATGGCCTCAATAGCTAAATGGCAGCTTTTTATTATTTGCACCCCCCAGGGACTCACGCTGAGCTGCTGTGAACACGGGTGTACAAATATCCGTTCGAGTCCGTGCTTTCAAGTTTCTTGGGTATCCACCCAGAAATGGAATGGCTTTCTCATATGGTAATTCTATGTTTGATTTTGTGAGGAGCCGCCAAACTGTTTTCCACAGAGGCTGCCCCATTTGCCATTACCATCTGCATGAGAGGAACTCTCCGGGTCCTCCACATCCTCTCCAACCCATTTTTGATTACAGTTGTCCTACTGTGTGGGACGTGATACCTCATTGTGGTTTTGATTTGTGTTTCTTGGTGGCTAAATGATGCTGAGCATCATTTCATGGATTTATTGGCCATTTGCGTATTTTTTCTGGGGAAATGTCTGTCTTTTCCCTGGAACCACACTGCTTTTACTATAGCTTTGTAGTAAATCTTAAAATCAGCAGGTGTGAGTCCTCCAACTTCATACTTTTCAAGACTGTTTTGGCTACTCTGGGTCCCTCATGTTTCCATATGAATTTTGGGATCATCTTGTCAATTTCTGAAAAGAAGCCAGCTTTGATTTTGAAGGCATTGCATTGAATTTGCAGATAATTTGGGGGAGTCTTTCCCATGAACATAGGCTGTCTTTCCATTTGGGCCTTCCATTTCCTTCAGTGATGTTTTACACTTTTGTTAAATGTGCTTCTGGTATTTTATCCTTTATGATGCTATTGTTAAGTGGAATTGTTTTTCTTAATCTCCTTTTCAAATTTTCCATGCCAGTGTATAGAAATACAATTGATTTTTGCATATTGAAAACAAAAGTCAGTGTGTCTAAAGAGTCTGATCCCCAGGCCCACCTCTATAGAGTCTGTAGTGAGGTCTGGAAATCTGCATTTTTAATCCTCATCCCCAGTGATATGCTTTAAGAAGGGCTAGCCTGATCCTTTCTGACATCGTGTTCAATCTCCTGTCTGGGCCTTTGCACATACTGTTCCCACTGCTTAGGACACTTTCTGTCCAAGTTTCTATGTAATGAGACCTACTCAGTCCTCGAAACTCAGTCTCTCCTCCGCGAGGAAGCAAGAGTCCCTTCCTCCAGGAAGCTTCCCTGATTACCACCTCCTCTTAACTGTATTGGCCACCCATAGTACTCTGAGCTTCTCCCTCTCTCTTAGCATATATAAGATTATCATGTTGACTGTCTTTTCTAAATTATGAACACATTTTCCTTGTAAAAACTGCAAACACTGCGGGTAGACACTATGTCCTCTTGACAACCAGTCCCACAGTTTGGTGTGTGTGTTTTTCCCCAGAAGTGCTTCAGCGCATTAAGACTACAGTATTTTGTTTTGCATAAGTGGTATCATACCATGTATATTGTTCTGCAACTTGATTTTTCACCAGTAGCATACCTAGGAGATCCATCTGCGCATCAGCACCCACACGTTCTGTTTAACTCCTGCACAGCATGGCAGACTGTGGCCATACCCCAGCTGATTTCACCACTCTGCTACTGACGAATGTTTCCCCTTCACAACTGTATTTTCATGTCTCCAATTTCTTGCTAGATTGTCAGCTCTTTGAACAGAATCCACAGCCTCTGAGTCAGACCACCTGGGTTCAAACTGCAGTTCTGCTATTTACCAGCCATGCAAGCTTGGGCAAGCTCCCAGCTTGTCTGTCTCATCTGTAAGGTGGGGGCAACGGGGATTGACACCTCACTGGGCTGATGTGAGTTACAACGTAGAAAGCACCTAGCACTGGCACCTGGTATACAGTAGGTGCTCAATAAATATTTGTTAGATGTATCAGCAGATGAAAGTGAGCAAACTGCAAGCCCCTTTGTATCCCCCAGAACATCATGCCCCTAGAGAATAAAGAAAAATACCATGGTTAGCAGAGATTAGGAATGGCTGGCATTAGAATGCTTGTTTTCCACAGCTGGGGGGCTTGGGAAGCTGGATTAGGAGGCAGCTGCTTGGGGTCACCATGCAGATCTGTTAAGCAGGACTTGCCATGGGCTTTTGTAACACCTCTAGCACAGTCGTAGGGACTTCCATAAGTCAGGGAGCCAGGGTTTGCCTAGTGGCAAAAGATCCAGTCTTGGAATCGGACAAATTCCAAACAGAACGGGGTTCGAGTCCTGGCTCTACCCCTTGCTAGTTGCATTGACCTTGGGGAAGTCACTTAATCTCCCTGAACCTCAGCTTCTTCAACTGTAGAATGGGAAATGGGAAAGTGGCGATGCTTATTTGGGAAGATGTTATGAGGATCACTATAAAGAGTTTGCCTTGGGACGCCTGGGTGGCTCAGTCGTTAAGCGTTTGCCTTCAGCTCAGGTTGTGATCCCAGGGTGCTGGGATGGAGCCCCACATTGGGCTCCTTGCTCAGCAGGGGGTCTGCTTCTCCCTCTGCCAACTGTACCCCCGGCTTGTGCTCTCTCTCTCAAAATACATGAATGAAATCTTTTTTTAAGATTTTATTTTATTAATTTATTTGACACAGCAATGGTGAGAGAGAGCGAGCACAAGCAGGGGGTACGGTCGGCAGAGGGAGAGGGAGAAACAGGCTTCCTGCTGAGCAAGGAGCCAGACACGGGGCTCCATCCCAGGACCCCAGGACCACAACCTGAGCCGAAGGCAGATGATAACTGACTGAGCCACCCAGGTGCTCGCATAAATAAAATTTAAAAATAAAAAAGGGGGGGTTCTGGGATCGAGCCCCATATCGGGCTCCCTGCTCCACAGGAAGCCTGCTTCTTCCCTCTCCCACTCCCTCTGCTTGTGTTCACTCTCTCGCTGTTTCTCTCTGTGTCAAATAAATAAATAAAATCTTAAAAAAAAAAGTTTGCTTGGTGTTTGGTATATGATGATGCTCACTTTGTTGGTCCTCTGGACCTAGCAGTGCCTGAAGCTATGCTCCTCCCAACTTTTCAGCTAACTGAGCCAACAAATAATTAAATAATTTTTGCTTAAGCCCATTACATTTGGGTTTCTGTTCTAAACAGCTCAAAGAGTTTAACTAATTCACAGAGTGAACTTTGTTGTAAAGCTCCATATTCTCCAACTCCCAGTTACCATGTGATCCTGAATAAAACAAATAGCCATATACATATAGATGGTCACATTAGGATAAAATGAGTTCAGTGTCTCACCATTCCCTTCTCGTTTTCCCTTACTGAAGCCCCATTTCACATGGTCTGGGGAAGCAACATTCATTCCAGCAAATCACAGTAAAGGCATAGTCTTTCATGCTGGCCCTGGGGGAGCCCTTCACGAGCCCTTTCCACAAGCATCCTCCCCAATTCCTTCTGACTGAGGATGCGGTCTCTCTCTGTGCATCCCAGGAAAGCAGGGGAAAGGAAAACTCTGGAGCCACTGGTGCTTGCTTTAAAACCCAATTCTGCCGCTTGCTAGTTGTGGGACCTTGAGCAGGTTATTGCTTCTCTGGTCTCCATGAGGTCAACTACAAAAAAGGGAAAATAGAGACAATAAACTCTATCTCAGGGGATTTTGACACCAAATATACAAAATGCTAACACAAAGCCTGACACATAGTAACACTACAGAAAGGGTAACCACTGGTGTTGTTAATAACAAAACATTGAGCTGAGCCCCTGGTATAGAGCAGTCAGGCACTCAATAAATATTTGTTGGAATGAGTTAAATTCAAATCAGTGTCATGAAGATTGGGGAAGGGAGGAAAGGAAACTGGCATATTTTTAAAGACTTTTAAAATATTTAAGAGAAATTCATAGATACGGTGAGTAGATCTTGTTTGGACCTTCATTTGTATAAAGGAACTGAATATGGGAAATATTTTAATTTTGGTGAGTGCAATAACCACTTTGTGATTATGTAAGAAACTGTCCCTCTGTTTTTTCAGATGCATACTGAGGAATCTAGAAGTGAAACACATGACTCCTGAGATTTGCTTTGTAACGCTCCACACAAAAGAACATTAAAGGCGGAGAAGGATGGAGAGAGGAAGTATACAAAGTGTAGAGAGTTGTTGAAGCTGGGTGATGGTACCTAGATGCCAACTGCTCTCTCTACTTTTGTGTATGTTTGGAAATTTTCATGATGAAAAACAAAGAAATGAGTTAACTTGACTGCAAGCCTTCCAAGAGCAAGGTGGGCTATACCCTTGTCCAGGAACTCAGGTCTCCCAGCATGAGCACTAAGACCCAGGCTTCAGTCAAGTTGAATGTTGTAAACTCCAAAATGGGGAACCCCAAGGACCAGGGGTGCTCAGCCATGCCCCTCCTGGGAGCCTGGGTTCCTGGTGGGACATTTCCCATTTGGGAGCTGCACAGGCTGACAGAAGACCCCACAGACCCCCTACTGCACCCACTCTCACACACACAAAACTGGCCCGAGGAGTAGGGAGAGAACCAGGGCTGCTTCTGATGATACTCCTGATTAAATGAGGGCTGGTTTTGATTAAATGTCCTAAGTAAATTATTATTCAGGCTAGAGCCCCATTGTGAAGCTGTTGTTTAGGATGGCATCTAGAATTTGTGGTCATGTCAGAAGCAGCTGATGTCTGAGAAATTTACCTCGGTCACGCAGAGGATCTTTCTGGGTCACTGGGGTCCCCAGACTGCCGCTGGAGAGCTCCTGGCTAGATCTTGAGGAAGAAACACGGCACTGGGTGGGCAGTCAGAGCCCAAGCCCCAGTCCTGACTCTGCAGCCTTCTTGTGATGTACTTGAAGATGAAGTACTCAGTGTAGGGATGGAGGAGCCCACAGAATCCCACCGACCGGGCACAGAGCAGGTGCAAACCGTTGGGAGCAAAATTGATGTCCGGGCACCTCTGCTCACTAGCTAGGTGACCTTTGGCCACCTACTTTACCTGTCGGAGCTTCAGTTTCCTAGTTTATCAGATGAGGAAGCAGATCTTTCTGGGTCTGATCATGTCAGGGTCCCTCCAGAAGAGGGTCCCTCCAGAAGCGGTCGCACTTGCTCTCTGTTCCTGCCCCTGTGCTTCCCCAGTTTGCAATCACACACTGACTTGCTTATTTCCTATGTCCCTTCCCAAGCCCACTCTCCAATTGTAAGCTCCGGGTGGTTGTGCTCTGTTTAATCTGCCATCTCATCGCCAGCACCCAGCCCAGCACCCAGCCCAGTGATGGACCCCTGAGTAAGTATATACTGGATGGATGCATGAAAAGGGCTTGGCCCCTGGTGTGATACATAGTAAGTGCTCAATAAATTACAGCTATTCTTTTTAGTAGTAGTAGTATTGCTCTTATAATTCCTGAGCTTCAGTTTCTTCTCTGTAGCATGAAGATACTTGTACAGCATCCTCTGGGGAGAAGCCAGTGGTGCCATTTTTTCAGTGTGACCCCCCCAGGTTCTGGGGGCTGACTCCCTCAGACTCTAGTGGACATTGAGGAAAGGCCTGGCCCCCAAGTCACGTCTGCTGCAAAGGACTCCACGCGCGTCTCCTTCCCTGCCTGGGCTTGTTTCTCCATCTGGACGGTAAGGCAGCACCTCTGGAAGGGTCTCTCCAGCTGTGACTCACTCAGTAAGCTGTCTTGTCCCCACCCTAGATGGCCTTTCTTATAATTGTAACCACTGTGTTCTGAGTAGGCTCCTTTTCTCCTTTATTCCTCAGGCCAGCACTTAAAGAAAGCTTCATATTATTTTATCAGACAGGTTATACCTTCTGGGCCCACACAACCAGGAGGGTAGAGCCAGCTTTTAGACCCTCGTGGGTAGGACACCCAAACTATGCTGTCAGCTCTGCATTTCATTCCCTTTCCAGAACTTCCTCTTCACCGTGTCCCTGAGTTGAGACCCCAACAAGAGGAAGAAGCTGGGTGGGAGCTGGGGACACGTTGAGGGTCCTCTGCACCCCACCACACCCCTAGCCCCTTCCCATCTCTGGCTCCAGTGTGGAGAGGCAGCTGGCCAGCCGGCCAGCCCAACCCAGGCGCCGCGGGGAAAACAAAAAAAATAAACCAGTAATAACTTGGGCCCCAGCCATTGCATAGACAACAGCTTTAGCCAATTAACATTCCTTTGGGGTTTGGGGCGCACCCCCCTTCAGCAGCACCTCGTAAATGTCAGGAGGGGCTTGGGAGTGGTCAGGTTTTCTCCGTGGTCTGGCTGAGGGCAGCACCCTGAGCCAGGCTGGCCTAAGCAGCTTATCTGGGAGCAGCTTCTCTGGCACAGCCTGGCAGGGGCTGGAAGAAAACCGGAGGGAACTCCCAGCTGGGAGTGCTAATCAGCGTCGCCAGATCAGGGAGAGATTTATGGCGGTAACTAGAGAACCCGCCTGCTTTGGGCCTGCAGTGTGTTAAGCCTTGCCCAGCCAGGAAAGAGGGGGAAAGGCACAAAGGCAGCCCCTCCCCAGCTTGATTCCCTTTCTACATCGATAAGAGATGATGAAGTCTTGTCCAGTCTCCTCACATCACCCATGGCACCCATTTCACAGGTACAGAGAGTGAGGCCCAGAGACTGGACATGACTTGCTCCAGGGGTCCGAAAGCCAGTATAAACGACAGGGAACACACCATCCTTGGTGCCCTCCTTCTCCGACCCACACACCCTAGCCTGTGGAGGGGATCCCCCAGCTCCTACTTCTTCCCCTCTTGGAGTTCAGCTTCCCTTCTCATGCCTCTCCAGATCTCTTTCATAGCACATTTTGCACGGTGTACTGATGACTTTCCATCTCCCCCACTGGGCTCGAAGGTTCCAGGGCAGTGGCAGGGTCTGCTCTGCTCATGTTGCGTGCCCAGCACGGGGTCTGTGGATGGATCAATTCACAAGGGGATGAATGTCCCCTCTCTGCCTGAAGGCTCCCAGGTGCCTGGTGGGACAGAGGCTCGTCTAGGGCCCCTGTTGGGGCTTCTAACAGGCGAGGATCCCAAAGGTGCTGGCACATCAGGTCTCCTTGGGCACCTGTGGCAAGGCAGGTCCCCAGGCTCCTCAGCCGGAAAGCCTGAAGGACGAGTGCTGGGAAGCTGCATTTTAGCAAGCACCTCACAAGGTTCCTACGATCCCTGGCAGATCTCTTCACCTAAGCCTTGCCTTCCTCATTTGCGAAATGGGAAGAAATAGAACAGACCCCAAAGGGTTGCTGACAGGAGTTAAGTGGGATTTTATAAAGGGCTACAAAGTCACATACAGGCCACTGCGATCCTATCCCATCTCTGTCACTGTCCTGGTCATCGGTAGCTTGGGACAGGATCAAGGAGGCTTTGAAAGCCAGGGTGAGGGATGCATGTTGAGATTTAAAGTCAGAAACGTGTGTTTCGTCATTCGTTTGTTCCGCGACTGGTCGCTGCGTTGCGACCGTGCTCCAGGCCGGGTGCTGGCACTGGGGATACAGACACTGTCCCTGCCCCGAGAAGTCCCCTGGCCTGACCAGCGCCCACAGGGCCAGGCAGCTCACACGGACGGTGTCCAGGGCTGGGGGGTGGGCGCCGCAGCAAACCGGCAGCCGGAGCCCCACCTGCCGGGGCAGCCAGTCCTCAGCCCCACCCCTAGGAAGTCAGGTCGAGGGAGGCGGAGCTTGGAGATTCACACGGGAGCTGGGAATGTGCACGTAACTCTCCTTATTCTTAAATGTGGGCCTCTAATTCAGAAATTAGTTTAAGCTGAGAACTGAAGCGCTGAGTGAGAATTTCTCAGGGGGAAGCCTATCGGCCTAGGGAGGGGCGGGGGTGTCCTCCCCAGAGGTGGGGCCTGACGCAGGCCCCTGGGTTTCGCTCAGAACAGCAAGGCCGAAGGTTCTGGCCCTCCTCCCCCTTCCCTCCTGGAACAGACGCCCCCTGGGACGACGGGCCAGCTCAGACCCCTCACCAGGAGGAACACTGAGTCCAAGGAGGGACCAAAGTTGCTTTCAGAGATCGCCATCCAGGTGAGCAGCAACGTGCGCGTGTGAAAGTTTGAAGGGAATCTCCCAGGGAGCCAGAGACACAGATCCAGATGGAGGCCAGACCCAAGCAAGGTCCTACAGCAAGGAACTGTCAGGCTGGCGTGAGAACCAGCCTGCGGGCATCCCTGCCCAGGGCATTTCCGCTCTCCTAGGACACCTCACAGAGGACTTCTGCTGCTCTCTGTCCCCGCGGGGGGCGGGATTAGCCAGCCAGGCCCGGGATCAGAGGGCCCACAAGCTGGGCAGGTGGAGCACAGACGTGGGGTCTGATCTTATTTCGTACTCCCCCTCCCCCACAGACACACACCCGTAGACTCAGCACGGAGCTGGGCACGTGCAACAAGTGGAAATTAAATGCGTGCTGACGAACTTGTTCTCTGGCTAAGACAGGAAGCTCCACCATGCCTGGCAGGCGGAGTTCGGTATCTCCCCTATCCCCGCCCACCCACTTTGGGAAACCCTGGAAGGTGGGGGGATTGCTCGGAGCCAGTGTGTTGGGAGCGCCACGATCACCGTGACCTCAGCTGTTCTCGGGCAGGTGGCACCTGCGGCACCAACTCCGGGCGCAGGGGTGAGCGGGGCGCGCTAACGGATCCCGCCACGAGGGGACGATAAACCCCCAAAACCTGAAGCTGGGGCCCGGGGAGCTCAGGGTCCCCGAGATTACGTGCATCTTTGAGCACTCGACCCGCCCCCAGCGGACTTGGACCGCGCCTCCGCTGACCGACCTCCGCTGACCCACTGCGGCTCTTCCGGGCGCGCTCCCCAGAGTCTGGGTGAATGTGGGGGAACAGGGGGAACGCCCCGCGAAGACTCGTAGTCCCGAATCCTAAGGAAGAGATGGCGCGTGTGTGAAAAGCTGGCACGGTGGGAGGAGGGGGCTAGAAAATGCTGGAATATCGGGGAAGGCTGCGATTAAGGCACAGGCGGACACTTCTCATCTGTGTTTCTTTGTCTCCCTCTAGTGGAAATCAAGGGAGCTTTAAAATCTTTTTCATCCGGAAGATTCCTTTTTTGTTTTCCTTTTCTCTCCTTCCCTTCCCCCTTCCTTCCTTACCATAGCTTTATGCTTTTGTTTCTTTCTTTTTTTACTATTAAATGGCCAACAGTAAGAAAATGGAGTATAAGACAACAAATGAGATAGTAAAATTTATCTGCTTCCTCGCAGAGTTCCAAGTCATATAGTTAATCTACAAAACCAAGTTATGGAATAATATAAACACATAACTCCATGTGTGCATGTACATGTATATGAATATAAATAGCCTGAAAAGTTTGGTAGAAGATCTGCGAAAATGAACACTGAACGCAGTGATTTCTGGGGAGAAAGGGACGGAGATTTTGCTTTACCTGTAATGTGTGCATTGTTACGTGAGAATGCACTTTGTGAAATTAAAAATTAATGAAAGTAGCTTTTTTAGCATACGGTTATGCTTTTTGAAAAAAAATTACAGTATTCAATATATAGTTATGTAAAATGCTAGTTGTGAAGTAATACATATGGTCTGATTCCATATCTTTAAATAACGTGTGTGCATGCACAGAAAAAAGGCTAGGAAAAGATAAACAAAATGTTTACCAATCGTTATTTCTGAGTGGTAGGGTTAAGGTCATCTTTGTTACTTACTCAATAATCTTATGTCAGTGCTATAGGTCTATATTTTTATTTTTAATCGTTTATGATCTGGTGTTGTATGGGCAAACCATAATTTATTTCACCAAATTCACTTTACTGATGGACATGTAAGCAGCTTCCAACATTTTCCTATTATAAACAATGCTGTGAGGGCGCCTGGGTGGCTCAGTTGGTTAAGCGACTGCCTTCGGCTCAGGTCATGATCCTGGAGTCCCGGGATCGAGTCCCGCATCGGGCTCCCTGCTTAGCAGGGAGTCTGCTTCTCCCTCTGACCTTCCTCCCTCTCATGCTCTCTGTCTCTCATTCTCTCTCTCTCAAATAAATAAATAAAATCTTAAAAAAAAAAAAAAACAATGCTGTGAGAGACATCTTTTATTACATAAGGATAAACTCTGGAGGAGCAGCCTCCAAGTCGGAGAGCATGGCACCTTACATTTTGATATTACCAAACCTCTGCCCAGGAAGGTTTGACTCATTCTCACTTCCACCCCCTTCCCCACCCCCCACCCCACCACCCCCACTCCTCCACATACACAACGCATACAGCAGTGTAGAGAGGGTCTGTCTCCCTACTCACCCCCCACCACTGGAAACTGTCATTCTTTATCTTTGCCAGTCTGATAGGTATGAAAGGTGATCTTGTTTTAATTTGTGTTTCTTTTCATGACCAAAGTGGTGAAAGAAGAAGACTGGTTTTCCTGATGCTTTTGCTTTTCTTCATCTGTATTCCTGGAGCAGTACTCTCTTCATTATAGATAACAAGCCATTATACTCAGCGATGCTATTTGATAAGTATCCCTTTCAGATCTTCCAGTTTCATGAAATTCTTGATGGTTGTTCACTCTTCCATGTCATTCTAGAATAAGTGTATTAAATTCTTTCTGCAGAAGACCTCAGTGGTGTTTTGATTGTATTGCTTTGCACTTCTAAACTGGAAAGAGTTGACATCTTTCATCGATGATGGTGACAGATCTTGCCGTATATCAGAATTTTTTGTTTTGTTTTGCATCCTTCATTAAAGTTTTCTAATTGCCTTTATAAAGGTGACTCTGGGGTTCACATCCTCAGCGACAGCACATGGCCAGGGGAGCAATGAGAACAGCCACCAAAGGAGAGCTGAAAAGCAGGAGCCAGCTTCTGACGGTGTACTAACCACGTGCACCTGCCCGCAGGTTTGCAGGCAGTGGAGAGTTGTGCTGAAGAGGGCCAGGCGCGGGCTCCATCCCCGCTCCACCCCAGCACGCCCCAGGCAGGGCTCTTGGCCCAGCTAAGCTTTAGTTTCTTTGCAGGTAAAATGGATTTAATGATAGGGGCCACCGCGTGCTGGCAATTCAGAGAGATGATGCCTGTAAATGTGTTAGCCCAGTGCCTCGCATGCGGTAATCGGGATTTTAAAATGTGGCCTTTCCACCTTTCAGCCGTGACATTGCTAGCTGTGTGATTCCACCATGTTCATCAACTTTTTGGTTCCTGGGGGTTTTCTCTTTTGTAGAAAGGGCTGACTGTAGCATCCCACCTCAGGATTTTGTATGTGGGTTGAGAGTGGATACCCCTGGGTACAGTAAATACCAGACAGCAGTGGCCATTTTCCTCCAGGGATGTCACTGGTCAAGTGCTTAGCTGGGGGCTGGGGGATGCAGAGAGAAGCCCCAGGGGGGTGCTCCTCAAGAAGGGAGGGCATAGGGGCGCCTGGGTGGCTCAGTCGGTTAAGCGGCTGCCTTCGGCTCAGGTCATGACCCTGGGGTCCGGGGATCGAGCCCCATGTCCGGCTCCCTGCTCAGCGGAGAGCCTGCTTCTCCCTCTCCCTCTGCTTGCCACTGCCTACTTGTGCTCTCTATCTCTCTGTCAAATAAATAAATAAAATCTTTAAAAAAAAAAAAAAAGAAGGGAGGGGATAACTAAACCAGGTAATATGCAGTTAAAAGGGTCAAGTGGGGGGACACCTGGGTGGCTCAGTTGGTTAAGCGGCTGCCTTCAGCTCAGGTCATGATCCCTGGGTCCTGGGATGGAGCCCCAGAGCCCCACATCAGCAGGAAGCCTGCTTCTCTTTCTCTGCCTGCCGCTCCCCCTGCCTGTACTCTCTCTCTGTCAAATAAATAAATAAACTCTTTAAAAAAAATAAATAAATAAAAAGGGCCAAGTGGTAAAGTGGCGCTCCGTGTAGAGAGGCACATGCAGGACCGGGCTGAAGAGGGGCCAGGATGGGGGAGGTTTGGCCCAAGCAAAGGGGCAGTGGAAAAAGCTCTGTGTTTCTGGGGCTGACTTGGCTGCTTGTTCAAGGGAGTCTTGCCTTTGCACTGGGGCCATCTGACTCAAGTGTCCCCAGCCTGCCCCCTGCTGCATGTGAGAATGCCTGGTGGCCTTGGCTGAGTGGCAAAGAGCACCAGCACCAGAGTAGCCCCCCCTGGGATTGACCCCCCCCCTCCAATCTGGGAGACTGGCCAAATGATCCCAGGCCAGACCCGCCCTGCTCAATAACCCCTTGCTGCTTTTTTTTTTTTTAACTTCCCTGGGCCTCCTCTGGGTCCATTTCCCATAGCCACACTGAGTCACCCCATGCAGGGTGCTTAACCTCTCTGGACCTGTTTGCTCAGGGCTAACATGGGAAATAGCAATCTTCATCCTACAGCAAGGGGCTGTTGAGACTATCCCTTTAGCAAATGGATGCGGAGGGGATTTGTGGTGAATAAAACACCCTGCAAATACAATGTCCTTTCTAGCCTTAAACCTTAGACCCAGCTGTCACTTAGCCTTGCAGGACTGGGTTTCCTTGTCTGGGATTTGAAGGCAAATGTGACACTTCCATGAGGTTTTGCACTGATGTTTTCACTCATTT
The DNA here is from genome assembly GCF_011800145.1 of Mirounga leonina. Lineage (NCBI taxonomy): Eukaryota > Metazoa > Chordata > Mammalia > Carnivora > Phocidae > Mirounga > Mirounga leonina. The sequence continues at coordinate 1,123,623 of NW_023270231.1, forward strand.
AGCCAGCCAGTTTTTTGGGGTGCTGGGTACTGTGTGGGCCCCAGTGCCAACCCCATCCCCTCCTCTCTTCACTTCCCCTGAGCTGGTCTGCTAGCCCGCTCCGGGCAGGAGGTTCCCAGTGCTGGGCCAGGCACCAGAGCTCAGCAGAGCGAGGAAACTCAGGACCATGTGGACATTTCACACGGGGCTACGTGGATTCTCCCACAAGAACTACCGTTTATTCTGAAATTCTCTCTCGGTACCTAGACAAATTGTAGAAAGGTCTATTTTGTTTATGAAATTATAGTAGCCAGAGGTGGGGGGTGATTTTCTAAGTGGGTGACTGGTGTGGCAGAGAGGTTCTAGAATGGCCCCCTGTGATCCCCTCTTCCTGATATTCAAGCCGCTGTGTTCTCTCCTCCTTTGGAAGATGGGCTGGCCCCAGTGACTCGCTTCTAACAAACGGAATACAGCAAGAATCACTTCCGTGATTAGGCTACAAGGGACTGTGACTTCCTTCTTGCCTTCATGCCCTGCTTTACACTTTGATGAAGCAAACTCCCACGTAGGAGAGATTGGTGGTGTGGCCAGGAGCTGAGCGTGGCCTCTGGCCATCAGCTGGGAAGACGTCAGTCCAACAGCGAGAATGAATCTTGCCAGCAGCCACGTGACCTTGGAAGCCGATAGTTTCCCAGTTAGTTCCCTTGAGATTACTAGAGCTCAGCTGTGGGCTGGACTAGGGACAGCTGGGGCATCTGGGCTACAAAATAGGTTTTTTTCTTTTTTTTGCATTTTTTTAAATTTTTTTATTCTTATGTTAATCCCCATACATTACATCATTAGTTTTAGATGAAGTGTTCATGATTCATTGTTTTTGCACAATACCCAGTGCTCCATGCAGAATGTGCCCTCCTCAATACCCACCACCAGGCTAACCCATCCTCCCACCCCCCTCCCCTCTAGAACCCTCAGTTTGTTTTTCAGAGTCCATCGTCTCTCATGGTTCATCTACCCCTCCGATTTCCCCCGCTTCATTCTTCCCCTCCCGCTACCTTCTTCTTCTTTTTTTTTTTCCTTAACATATATTGCATTCAAAATAGGGTTTTTTTAAAGCAATTTGTTTTGCAGCAATAGTCAATATACATTTGGGTATTTTTTTAATGTTCCTGGTATGTGGAATCCAAAATTCAGGCACCAGTGGTGGTAAAAGAAAAAAGAAAAACTGCTCCCCACAACTCTTTTTCAGATGAGCATGTGAAATGGTATCCTAAGGGTGGGGAGACAGCTCCTCTTGGGCAGACCAGGATTCTCGTCTTAGCTCTTACTGTCTTAGCCAAGTAGCTTTGGGCAAGTTACCCTGACTTTTCTGAGTCTTGAATTCCTCATCTGTGAAATGGGTATAATACTGCTTTCCTAAGCAGCAAGGAGATATGTGTGTAAATACCAATAATTACCATTTCTAGGACATTCTTTTGTGTCGGGGCCAGTGTTAAATGCTTTACATGCATTGTTGCATTTTATCCTCACAAAGGTATGATGTACGTTGCTATTACTCCCCTTCCTGAGATGAGAAAACTGAGACTCATGGAGGCCTGGGACCGTTCTAGAACCTGACCATCTCCAACGCTAAGGCCCAGGGCCTGTGTGTGCCTGAAGACTTCTAGGCCCTTGATAAACGGGGACTTGAATGAATAAAGGCAGGAAGGGAGAAGAAAGCATTTCAATGTGTGCTTTCTTACTGTGACCACTAGGTGGCAGCAAAGACAGGCAGACGAGCCTCCAGCACGGAAAGCTGAGCTGGAAATGCAATTGTTTGGCTGAAAATTGATTCCTGCTTTACTTCCCTAAATATTTATGGGCGGCTTGTTATGTGCCAAGTGATTTACAATAATTAGTTATACTAATGCTCATTATAACCCTATGAGGTTTGTTGTTACCAACTTTAAAAAAGGGGAAACTGAGGCTGAATTGTCACACAGCTAGAAATGGCACGAATCAGTCATTTGTTGTGACTCCTTCCAGAACTTTCCGTGGCAATATACTTGAGTTGCCATATACGTTTGTTGAGAAAGGGAGAGTAGTTTTGTGTTATGTATGGTTTTCAGAGTTCTGTTCCTACATATTCAACTTGCTTCTTTCACGGGCAGTGAATTTTAGAAACATTTCCAAGGGAATCCACACCTTAGTATTCCATAGCGTGGTCGGGTCACACGATGTGTGGGTAATAACCGTCTGTGGACAGTCATGTGAAATACTTCCAATATTGTTATGCTTCCCCCCACACACACACACAAAAGCTTTCGCAAACATGCATGAACAGATGGCTCTTTCGGGTGCGTTTCTGTCCCGTGGATTCCCAGGAGTGTGGCCCCTGGTTGTGGGTTGTGTGTGTGGTTGTGTGTTGGTAGAGATGCTAGTCACCCACCTCGGGGCTGTGCTCATTGTCATTCTCACCCACGGTCAGTGGGAGAGCCTGTCTCCTGTGGCCCCGCCAACCCTGAAAATGGTCCGTGTTCACACTTTTTGCCAGTTTAATACAAGGAATTGTTGGTCAATGTTTGAGCCTCCTCCTTCCTTGCAGGTGAGTAGTGAGAGTTTGTGTAAGCAAGACTGTCCCGGGGGAGAGCGGAGAGAAGATGTCCCCTCCCGGGCAGAGACTGCCGCTGAGTGCACACGTTCTGTGTGTGCATGGGGTGCTGGTCTTTTAAGTTGCAGTGTGCAAAGCCCAACACCACAGCCAGCCCGGAAGCCCCGTAGGTTGCGTTTGTGCTTTCGGTGACAGAAGCTGAGTGACTGCGTATAGTGGCCGTGGCGATGAGAGGGGTGAATGGGTGCCGGGGAGGAGGTAGGATTTGCAGGCAGTTGGGGAGAACGTGGAAAGGGACAGACAAGGACTTCTAGGTCCCACCCTGTGACTTCAGGCTCAGACGGGAGACCCCTAAGCCTCCTTACAGTGCACCAGGGGCTTCCAGAATATGGAGCTATGGCTAAAATTAGAGACCGGTGGGCGAAGCCCCTCCCACTCATCTGGCACCCCCGGGCCTCAGCCCCCGCGTTCCACTCTGCACCCTATCAGGAAAGAGCTGTGATTGTCCCCACTGCACAGATGAAGAAGCTGAGGCTCCAGGAGGCGAAGGCACCGAGCAGCGTGGAGAAGTGGTGGGTGGTACCAAGCAGGCAGAGAGGCTCAGGAAACGGAGCTAAGTGGTCTTGAGGGTGCTCCTAAGCCCGCAGGCAGGCGAGGGGAGCTCTCCCAGGCAGGGTCCGCAGGAGCAGAGCCAGCGGGGGCTCGACCAGGGAGGGCAGCCTGGGGGCCACTCTTGTCCCGCCCTCTCCTTAGGCTGCCCACCCCTCCCCGGGGCCGGCGTTATCTGCGTCCTGGGCACACAGCTGCAGACTCTCACCAGCTGAGGCCCGCCCTGGCATTCCGCCTCCGACCTTTGGACGTGTAAACAAGCCTTGGCCTGGCCCAGGATGGCCCGGCTCGGCGTCCTTGGGCCTGCAGACGTGGGTATGCTGACACGCAGGTGCACACGTGCTCAGCGTCCCGAAGGTGCCTTGGAGTCTCCATACGTCCACTCAGAGTTGAAGCTGGGGGCCGAAGACATCATGTTCATCCTGCCGTCTGTCCGTACACTGGGGACCGTCAAGGAGTGGCTTCAGGGTCCAGGTTACTTCCTAAAAGAGGACCAAGCTGGAACCAAAGAATCCAAGGGAACCTGAGGATCAGAGAGGGCATGAAATGTGCCCAGGGCCGTAGAGCAGACAGAGCCAAGGCAGGTCACACCGTCTCTGGGTCCCAGCAGCCTTGTCTGCCCAGTGGGGAGACATCTGCCAACCCCTCTGACTTCCCAGCCCACCTTCCTGCTATAGATCCTCACGCTGCTGGTCCTCACCAACAAGCCCGAAGCTCCTGTTATCTCCAGGGCCCTGGAGCCTGCTGATTTCTGGAACAGGGCCCTCCCTCCCTGTGGGGACTAGATGGATGGGACCGTCAGGGCTGCTCAGGCCTGATACGGGGCTCAGTGGGCCCTGGTCTTTATCAGTGGAACTTGGGCTCTGAGCAGGCATGTGGCCCCATCTAAAAGAGGGAGCAGTGGGGAGAGGGTGCCCTGATCCTGAGCAGATGAGATACAGGACAGGGATGTTTTTCAGTAATTTTTTTTTTAATCAATACTGCTTTCTCTGATTAGGAAAGTAATTTAGGCAAGTTACAGTAAGTTCAACATGACAGAAGTAGATGGTTTTGAAAATGAAAGTGCCTATAAATCCACCTCCCAGACATAATCCCTGGGCCAAGACTGGGGTCATCTCTCCAGATTTTGTCTGCACATAGACTAATATTGCCAATTATTTGCTAGATTGGAATCAGTCAATAGAGCTCAGTGTGGTGGCTCCGAGTGTGTCCAGGGTCCCAGGCGTGTGGCTCCTTGGCTTCATACCTAGGCATGTGACTTCATCTCTTTGAACCTCAGTTTTCTCTTCTATAAAACCTCACGTGGACCTTGTCAAGGTTAAACAGAGTAATACATGTGAGGCACTTAGCCTGACCCTGGCCCACACTGAGCTCTCGACAACTGTCAGTGTCCCCAGGGTGGTCCCATAATTTGCCTTTTTTTTTTCACTTAAGAACACAATGTGCACATCTCTCCATATTGATGCCAAAGTTGTAGCCCTCTCTTTTTGACAAATCCAGAGCTTTCCTTGTGTGTGTGAATCATCATTTGTTTTGGGTTTCTTGGGGTATTTTTTAAGATTTTATTCATTTATTCATGAAAGACAGAGAGGGAGAGGGAGGGAGGGGCAGAGGGAGAAGCAGGCTTCCCACTGAGCGGGGAGCCCGATGCGGGGCTTGATCCCAGGACCCCGGGATCATGATCTGAGCCAAAGGCAGAAGATTCACTGACTGAGCCACCCAGGTGCCCCAACATTTGTTGTTTGTTTGTTTTTAAGAATTTATTTATTTATTTGACAGAGAGAGACACAGCGAGAGAGGGAACACAAGCAGGGGGAGCAGCAGAGGGAAAGGGAGAAGCAGGCTGAGCAGGGAACCCGATGTGGGACTCCATCCCAGGACCCTGGGACCATGACCTGAGCCGAAGGCAGACGCTTAACGACTGAGCCACCTAGGTGCCCCCCAAAATTTGTTTTTTAAATCAATTTTATTATGGTATAATTTGCATACAGTAAAATACACCCATTTTAAGAGTACTTTTCAATGACTTTCAGAAATTATACAGTCATGTAACCACCAACCATAATCAAAATCTAGAATATTTCTGTCACTCAGAAAGTTCCTTAATCCCCCTTAAACAACCTCTGGACTGTTTCCTGCACCCATCGCTTAGATTTCCTTTTTCCAGAATTTCATTTCAATGGATTCATAAGGAGGCACTCACGGGGGCTTCTTCGCCTCCCACAGTGTTCTTGAGCTTTTGACCCATGTTGTTGTGTGACGGAGAGATGATTGCTTTTCATTGCTGAGAAGCATTCCACCGTGTGGATGTACCTAGTTTGTGTATCTGTGCACCTGCTGGTGAACATCTGGATTATTTCCAGTGTGGGGCTATTATTCCCATGTGTTTAAAATCCCAATGAGGAAGGACATTGAGATGGCTTCTAAATGTTTACTGTTACCTTATAAATGATACTGCAATAAATAGCCATGCACATTTTCATGGTCATTATTGCCAGGGGAATGTCATGATGCTAGAGGTACAATAGAACTCTTTTTAAAAATGGACCCTCTACCACCCCCCCACCGCCCCCTACCCCCCCATTCCAGCTGGGGACACAGAGGCCCAGACATGGCAAACTGTGCCAAAACCACCCTGTGAATCAGTTTCCATGCAGAAGACAGAATGCAACTCTTCCCCAGGGCCTTGAACAAAGCAGGGCATTTGCTTTATAAGGAACACCCCCAGTGTATCCCCTAGTGACATGCAAGATCTCAGTCCTGACGATGATGATGATGACGGTGGTGATGTGCTCCCAGGGTTAAGTACCAGTATTGAATGCTAGGGAGTGTTCTGAGTGCTTTGTGGGGATCGACTCACTTTAATCCACACAATATCCCAATAAAGGAGGCAAAATTGTGATTTCCAGTCTACAGTTAAGGAAACTGAGGCACAGAGAGGTTAAGCCTCTTGCCTGAGGTCACACAGCCTGGAAGTGGCAGGGCTGAGACTGGCACCAGGCAGTCAAGCTCCAGGGCTCACGAGTCCCTGCGGAGCAAGGAGGGTGGCATGGCAGAGTGGACACAGCCTGAGTCAGACGCCATGAGGCCTGGGCCTTTTGTCCCCAACTTGCTGTGTCATGTGGGCAGTCTGCTTCCCCCTCTGGGACTCAGGTTCTTCACTTACCAACAGGGAAAGGGAGCAGTTTGGCAGATGGTTCTCGGATCCTTTGACAGTGTGGTTTAGACTATGTTCTAGAGCGGGGATGATGAGAGAAACAGGGAGCTGGAGGCTTCCCACCTTGAAGGGGGTCAGGAGAGGAGGTGGTCTGGTGGCTCTTCTGGGCACGAAATTGGAAGGCTGGTCTCAGTCCCCAGTGTCCAGCTGGCCCTGAGGGCAGCGGATCCGGCCTCTGTGCCCCGGGGCGGGGGAGGCTGGCCCTCCCTTCACACCGCATCTCTCTGCTGGCAAGCCCCTCCTTCACCCTCCAGGCCCCCCATCTTCTGCCTGCCTTGGCCCTGCCTCAGGATCCATGCTAGAGCTGCCCCCTGCCTCTCTCCAGCTTCGGTGAAACCACGTCCTTGGCCCTGTTCTCAAATCTATACCAACTAAAAGATGTGTATTATATATCACATTTATTGAGCACTGTTATAATTTACATGAATTAACATTGAATCCTCCCCATGACCTTGTGATGTAAATATAATATCACAGTTTATAGAGGGAGTATCTGCGGCTCAGAGGAGTTGAGCACTTTACCCCTGGTCACACAGCATGTACAGGGCACAGCCAGGATGTGCATCCAGGCACTGTTCCCAAGCCCATTATCTTAACCACCACACTACGTCTCCCCCCTTAAGTACCCCAGAACCTCTGGCTCCCTCCTACAACATCTGTCCATCAGCTAGGGGCTGAAATACAATGTTGCTGTTAGGAACTCACTTCCCCAGAGTCGATTATCTTGGGTTCCCATCTTGATACCACTGCTCACTGGCTGTGTGTCTTTGAGCAAGCCTCATAACCTCTCTGAGCCTCATTTTGCTCATCTACAAAATGGAAATAACAACAGGATGCACCTCCCACGGTGTGGTGAAAATTAAATCAGTAGTGTAGACCAGTGGTTCCAAAGTACGGTCCCTGGGAACTCCTCTAAGTTCCCTGAGACCCTTTCAGGGGATCCATGAGGTCAAAATTGTTTGCACTATAAGACTAAGGTGCTATTTGCCTTTTTACTCTCATTCTTTCATGAGTGTACAATGGGGTTTTCCAGGGGCTATGTGTCATATCTCACAACAGACTAAATACAGAAGCAGGTATGAGAACCCAGCTGTCTTCTTTTAAGCCAGGCATTAAAGAGATTTGGAAAAATGTAAAACAATGCTACTCTTCGCAACTTTTTTTTGTTTTCAAAAATATGATTATTTTTCATAAAATAGATTCTTTATATTAGAATGTTTGTTATTTTTACACTAATTAATGAATACTTATTAAATATCTTAGTTTTAATTTTTAATACAGTGAATGTTGGTGGGTATAATGACCACAAAAAGAAGATCTTTGGGGTCATCAATAATTTTTAAGAGTATAAAGGGGTTCTGAGACCAAAAATTTTTAGAACGGCTCTGGGAGTGCAAGGCGCTGGCTACATCTGTGGAGGGAGACACCTTTGACCTTGGGCTTGCGAAAACTCATCGTTCTTTTTCACCAGGGCTGTGTCTCCCCTCCTCTGCCTGCCCTGCTGGAGGTCATTACTAAACCGCAGGTGACTGAACACTGGCCAAGAGACACATGTCAGACCTTGGCCCTGGATCCCCCATGGTTGATTGCTATGTATGTGACCCTGGACTAGACCCTGGGATGCTCTTAGCTTTCCCTTTCCTCACCTGAAGGGCAGGCATGGTCAGCCAAGCAGATTTCTTGGGCACCTTGAACTGCTAACATGTGGAGAAAGTGTGAACAATAAATCCTAAATCTGCCAGCCTCGAGGCTGGAGCTTGCGAACACCAGTAGGAATGCAGCTGTTTGCCCCCAGCCTCGGAGGTGACATTTGCCATGGCTGGGTCAAGAGACAGGATGCCAGTGTGGGAAAAACTCCACAGTGGGGTCTCCTAGTCCTCGTTTCCAGCCTTTGCAAACTCTTTGCGGTGCAGGACCCGCAGCCTCACAGCACCTCAGCAATGGCACCTGTGAATGGGAAGATTGAACACCAGCTTGACGATGTTCTAGCTGGGGCTTGGGAAGCCCCAGTCGTGTGCAGCTCCTTTGTTTTGTCACCTAGAAGGTGGCAGGGTGCAGAGGAGAGAACACTGAACAGAGGGAGGGGCTGGATTGGAAGCTGTGCAGCCTTATCCAGCCCTGCCAGCCTCCTGGATGACCTCAGGCAAGTCCGTGTCCTCATCTGAGCCTCAGTTCCCAGGAATTTAACATGGGCACAGCCTGGTGGAACTGAGTTGGCTTCTGCCTGCCCTGCAAATCGGATGGCTGGTTGGGGGTTCAGCAGACACTCCTTTCTCAGGGCCTCACATCCCAGACTGAGATGCCATCCCCAAACATCCTTAGCTTTCTCCAGAGGGCCAGTCTGTTCCTGAGTCACTCAACACAACTTTATTCAGCACTTGTTGTCACCAAGCCACAGGGCAGGTTGGAGCCTGGATATTTTCAATTACTTGTATTCCAGTCTACTTAATCAGTACTCCAGAAACATTCACTTGGGGCCCAGGGCTGGGCTAGAGATAAGAGAGGAGTGAACTGTGGTCTTTGTCTTATAATGAGCCTGGGACCTCACTAAGAGAGGCATTCATTCATTCATTCATTCATCAAATACATACTGAGCGCCTACTCTGTGCCACGTCCTGTGCTATGAACAAAACAGACACGGGTCCTGCCCTCATGGAAATTATAGTTTAGTAGAGGAGTAGACATTAAATAAATAAACACGCAAGTACAGGTATTATCATGCATTCTGATGACTTACCTGAACGGCATGAGATGGAATAATAGGGAAGATTTTTTAGTGGGGATTGTGAACAGCTATTAGTAACGCCTTAAAAGCACAGTAACACAAGTACATAAGAATCTGGAGGTAGCAGCTGCTGGTATTAGTTCAGCAATTCAGGAACAGAAGTCCCTGTTTTACCTCATGTTCCCAAGATAGTTGCTGGAGTGTCGGCCTTCACGTTTGTATTCCAGACAGAAAGCTGGAAAGATGGGAGATCAAAAAGGTACACCTTGGTTCTCTATCCCCCTTTTAAGGAACCTTCACAAAAATCCACACAACCTCTGCTTATATCTCATTGGCCAGAACCTAGTCATATAGCCACACGTGGCTGGAAAGAGGCTGGTAAATGCAGAAATGAGCTGGGCATCCTTAATGAAATAAGAATTCTGTAAGAAGAGTGAAAGGGAGAAAGAATATTGAGTAGGTGTATTTGTTCCCTATTGCCACCATAAAAAATGACTATAGTCTGGGTGGCCTAAAACAACGGACATTTATCCTCTCACGGTCCGGGAGGCCAGAAGTTCAAAATCACTATCACTGGGCTAAAATGAAGGGGTTCGCAGGGCCCCACTCCCTCTGGAGGTTCTACAGGAGAATCTGTTCCTTGCCTTTTCCAGCTTCTGGTGCCTGCTCACGTTCCTTGGCTTGTGGCCACATGACTCCAGTGTCCAAGGCCAACATCCTCACATCTCTCGCTGCTTCATCTTTGTGCTGCTTCTCCTCCATACACGTGTCCAGTCTGCCCCTGTGTCTCTCTTACAAGGATACATGTGATTGAATTTACCCCCGCTCCCCCCGCCAGATAGTCCAGGGTAATCTCCCCACCTCCAGTCCTTAATTTAATCACATCTGCAAATGTTACCCTTTATCTAAGCAAGGTAACAAGTCCCAGGGATTAGGGCCTAATAGTGTTGGGTTTTTTTTTTAAAGATTTATTTATTTATGGGCGCCTGGGTGACTCAGTCATTAAGCGTCTGCCTTCAGCTCAGGTCATGATCCCAGGGTCCTGGGATCGAGCCCCAGATCAGGCTCCCTGCTCAGTGGGAAGCCTGCTTCTCCCTCTCCCACTCCCCCTGCTTGTGTTCCCTGTCTCGCTGTCTCTCTGTCAAATAAATAAATAAAATCTTAAAAAAAAAAAATCGAAGACCTAAATTTAAGAGCTAAACTTAAAAAGAAAAAAAAAAGATTATTTATTTCAGAGAGAGAGCTGGGGGAGGAGCTGAAGGAGAGGGAGAGAGAACCTCAAGCAGGCTCTACGCTGAGCGCAGGGCCCAACATGGGGCTTGATCTCGTGACCCTGAGATCACGACCTGAGCCGAAACCAAGAGTTGGGTGCTTAACCGACTGTGCCACCCAGGCACCCCTAGGGCCTGATAGCTTTGGGGGCCATTTATCAGCCTTCTACAGTAGGGAACATCAGTTTCTATTCCCTGGGACTTCATTTAAACTGAGGGGTCTCTGAAGAAGAGATGCTGCCCCTGAGTTGGAAACGATGCATGGGAGTTAGCCTGGGGAGGAGTGGGGAAGCATGTCCCAGACAGAGGGAACAGCCTGTGTGAAGGCCTGAGGTGACGAAGAGCTGGCCATGTGGCCAGTGGAACTGGTGAGGGTGGAGGGCGGTAGAGAAAGATGAGCTAGAGTCCAAAAGCCCGGAAGCCATGGTGGGCTCTTTGTCTTTATTTTTATTCTTTTTTTAAGTTTTTGGTTTGGGTCTTTTTGTTTGTTTTTTGGGATTTTTTTTTAGTAATCTCTACACCCAACATGAGGCTTGAACTCACAATCCTGAGCTCAAGGGTCATAATGCTCTTCCAACTGACCCAGCCGGGTGCTCCTGTTCTATCTTTAGAAGAGCACTCAGGCAGCCATTCGGAGACTGAGGCTGCTGCCGTAATCCAGGGGAGGGAGAATGGCAGCTTGGCCGGGCCTGATTGGGGGCTGGGAGCAGTGGTCAGGGAGGGCACAAGGGTTAGTGACAGATTGGATGGGGTAGACCTGCTGGACCCTTGATGCTGAGCCATAGGATTCAAGGCTCTCTCAAAAACCCCAGCATCTTGTAATTCTATAGTTCAAAGAGACTTAGAGATCATTTCCCATTTGGGGAAACTGCATCCCAGAGAGGGAATTATACTTGCCCACCCCACAGTGAAAGAAGAGCAGAGGAGGGACATAAATATCTAATGATGCAAATAGGAAGAGGCCAGAGTGGGCCCATGGGGTCCTGAGGGGCTTCCTGGAGGAGAAGTTGATAAGATCTAGATAGAGAAAGGGAAGGGGCTTGGGGGGCACATAACACATTTGGCCTTATGATAGCATTTCATTTTTTTTCTAGGTTTCAGGTCTTACCTTCTTCTAGCTTAGGAGCCCTTTGGGCTGGGGATGTGTCTGAGTTTATTTACCAAACCCACGAGTCATGGATGTGTAGGGCAGGGTAGTGTGAAGGTCACAGTGGAGAAGAGATGACCTTGGACAACCCATTTACTTTCTAAGTTTCAGTTGCTCCATCTATGAAATGGGGTAGTAACAGTGCCTACAAGATAGAATTGTTTTGAGGATTCAATGAGGTAGAGAATTAAATCTAAGGGTAGATTTAGTGAGAAACTTAAACCTTTCAGAGGCCCTCACTTGCCCTAACGCTTCCCCTGAGAGGGGCCCTCAAAATGTATTCACAGAGTGATCTGGAGGGTGAGGGGCCAAAAACCTAAGCTGAAATACAATAGGGGTGTGTCAGGCAGTTAATTAAATTAATAAAATTAAAATTAAATAAATTAATAAAAGTGGGGGCGCCTGGGTGGCTCAGCCGTTAAGCGTCTGCCTTCGGCTCAGGTCATGGTCCCAGGGTCCTGGGATCGAGCCCCACATTGGGCTCCCTGCTTGGCAGGAAGCCTGCTTCTCCCTCTCCCACTCCCCCTGCTTGTGTTCCCTTTCTCGCTGTGTCTCTCTCTGTCAAATAAATAAATAAAATCTTTTAAAAAAATTAATAAAAGTGTTATTTTCGTTATCTGGATTTTGTCATTTTTATGGAATTGGTCATTTTTTTAAAATGCGTTATTTGGGGTGCCTGGGTGGCTCAGTCGGTTGGGCGTCTGCCTTCAGCTCAGGCCGTGACCCCAGGGTCCTGGGATTGAGCCCTGCGTCGGGCTCCCTGCTCAGCAGGGGAGTCTGCTTCTCCCTCTCTCTCTGCCCCTGCTCCTGTACTCTCTCTCCCTCACTCTGTCTCTCAAATAAATAAATAAAATCTTAAAAAAAAATAAAAATGTGTTATTTGCTGTGCTTTCTTTTCACACCCTATTTAGAATTTTGCATTTTGTACTCCTCTTCCTAAGGAAGTCTCCGAAGGTTGCGTGAGCTTCAGGCGTCCCCACACCTGCACCCATGGGCCCAGGGCCATGCACTGTCCTCATCTGCTCCCCGATGGATGGAAGGGCACGTTGCTAGCGGCCTACCTGATCTGGAGCCAGTGCACTGAACAAACAGCAGATGTTTACGGCCTTTTCTCTTGCTACCTGCAAACTCTCTCCCCAGGACTGAACTCTCTGAGGGCGGGGATCTCTCCTTCTTCTTCTTTTTTTTTTTTTAAGATTTATTTATTTGAGGGTGCCTGGGTGGCTCAGTTGGTTAAGCGACTGCTTTCGGCTCAGGTCATGATCCTGGAGTCCCGGGATCGAGTCCCACATCGGGCTCCCTGCTCGGCAGGGAGCCTGCTTCTCCCTCTGACCCTCCCCCCTCTCATGTGCTCTCTCTCTCTCATTCTCTCTGTCTCAAATAAATAAATAAAATCTTAAAAAAAAAAAAGATTTATTTATTTGAGAGAGAGAATGAGAGAGAGAGAGCATGAGAGGGGGGAGGGTCAGAGGGAGAAGCAGACTCCCGCTGAGCAGGGAGCCCGATGAGGGACTCAGTCCCTGGACTCCAGGATCATGACCTGAGCCGAAGGCAGTCGCCCAGGTGCCCCAGGATCTCACCTTCTTGACCCCCACCAAACCCCCAACCTTCACACAGCACCTGGCACGGGGTGGGCCTGCAGTCCAGAGGCGGTGAATGGATGAACATGAAGGAATGATGGGTGCTATGGCCTGGTTTTGGGGAGACAGGCACTGGAGACCAAACCTGAAGGCAGGACAGTGCAGAAGCAGGCTAGCCTGAGCTTTCCCAGGGGCTCCGTGGGGTGAGGGGGTGGGGGGGCTGGCCCTGGACCAACGGCCCAGGGTGGGGGGCTGGGGGTGCTGATTCAGAGGGAGGACTGCACGAGGCCTTGGCTGATGAGAACAAGTTCCACACCCATTACTAAGCCACAAGAGCACCTCTCAGAGAAGACCTCTCTAGTCAGGCCACCACACCCCTGACTGCAAGTCACTGGGATCTGCCCCTTTGTCCCCTGACCTTGGACTGAACTTCAAACTCAGGGCAGGCTACCCACTGGTTCTCAGGGCACAGGGTGGGCAGAGAGCAAATTACCTGGAAGTAAAGTGGGAGCTCACACAGTTTACTTAACCTCTGTGGAGGTTGGCATCCAAATATGTAAATTCTACTTCACCTTTCTGAACCTCAACTTCCACATCATCTGTGGATGGGGCAATAAAAGTTTGCATTTCACAGACTTGCGGTGAGGACTAAGTGGGATAAGCCCTGTAGAGCATTTAGCGCAAGGCTTGGCACGTGGGAAGGCTCAACAAATACCATTTATTATTATTCCTTCTACTTATTATTTCCAAATACCAGTCTGTGGAAGTTTTCTTTGATTCAAAGTAAAATGAGAAAAATTAATAGGGGAGAAAGCCTAATTAATATTAATGTCTCCATTTTCCTCTATTTTTTTCCTACATTTCCATTAATGTATTACTTTAACAATAAGAAAAAAGGAACAGAAGTCATATATAAATTAGAAATACACACACTATATATGTTTAATAAATGCTGTGAAGAAAGGGCTGAAATGTTAATGGTAATTACCCCTCTGGGTGCTGAGAATAAGGGTGGGTAATTTTTATTCTGTTCGTGATAAATTTCCCAAATGTTTTGCAACGAGTATGTGTTTCTTTCACTAAGTTACTGGAAAACAGGAATAAAATTTTATTCAACTCTCTATTCTATGCTTGTGTCCTTCTCACTAATTTCATGTTAAAATGTTCTTTCTTTTTCTGAAATCATGATCAGAATAGATAATTCATTTTTTATTATTTATCTATTTTGCTAGTGCCCTCCCCTTCCCCAATAATTCATTTTTTAAAAACCTATTTTGGGCAAAATTTATTTTTATTTTATTTTACTTTTCTAAGATTTTATTTATTTGACAGAGAGAGAGAGAGAGAATGAGAGAAAGCACAAGCAGGGGGAGCCGCAGAGGGAGAGGGAGAAGTTGGCTCCTTGCTGAGCAGGAAGCCCAACGTGGGGCTTGATCCCAGGATCCTAGGATCATGACCTGAGCTGAAGGCAGATACTTCACTGACTGAGCCACCCAAGCATCCCTCTGGGCAAAATTTAAAATAGACATCCCTGTTTCCAATTTTTTTTTTCCTGAAATTTCATTGGTCTGTGAAGTCCTGGTATCTGATAACCACCCATCATTCTAGATGAACTACCTTATTTTAGAGATGGAGAAACTGAGGCCTAAGAAAAACTGAGCAAGCTTTCATTCTAAAAACACAAACAATACAAGCAGTAAGATCACAAACAACCAAGTCCTTCTATTCAGAATTGACAACTGGTAAGAGGTGGTTATATTTGCTCTATCCTGTGTTTTCACTTTTTTAATTACAAATAGAATCAAAGCCCCATTGGCCTCCATCTCTCTCCCATCCCCTCCTCCCCACTTCTCCCCCACCCTGTGCAGCCCCCACCACCACCATCCACTATCATATGCAAAGGACAATAGTGTAGTATTGTTTAGTGTATGTATTTTGAAATTACATAAATGGTACCAAACTACACATGTCATTCTGTCACTTGCTTTTTTTCTCCCCTCTCAACATTATGTTTTCTAGGATATCTGCATATAAACTCTGAATCATTTCTCCTTACTGTTTAGTATTCTGGCTGGTATATCCATTCCCCTCTGAGGTACATTGAGGTTGTTTCCCGATGACTTTTCCCAAGTCACACAGGAGTCAAATGCCCAATGGCACAGATGCATAGTCACTCTGGGGCAGATACAGTTCAGAATTCAGAGTTCCACCAAGGTCACCCATGGTCACGGGCAGGATCCAGTTGTCTCCCTGGATCCACACTCCTCTGTTCTCCTTATATCCTGGGCCCAGAGATTCAAGGCAGCCGGGCTTCATGTTTTGGGCAAGAGGGGGTTTAGAGACAAGGGTCTTTCCTCAGAGACAGAATGCTGAGACACACCCAAGCACTTCTGACCTGGACTTAATGGTTCCATAATGTGGTTAGGATTGTCAGACTGTTTCTAAGTGGTCAGCAGATGACAAGGCCTGTGGTGGACATCAGTGCTGTTCACCAAATATTCCAGTTCTCCCCACTTGGGGCACCTGGAAGAAAACATGTCCTTTCCCCTTTAGAGTTAAGCGTGCCTTTGTGATTTGCTTTGTCAAAAAAAAAAAAAAAATAGAGAAAGTAACAAGTCACTTCCAAGTGAAGCTTGAAGAGCCAATGCGCCATTGCCTGCGTTCTCTCTTGCATCCTGGAATGGCAACTGGCAGTGCTCAGGTGGGTGGCTGAACACACAACAGAACCCGTTGCAACCCCACAATGAGTGTTTTAAGCCCCTATCTTGGGGTTGTTTGTCACGGCAACAGAACTTGGACTATCCTGTCTGTTACGGGGCCATGTCTGCTGGGCCCAGGCTGCCAGGAGCCTGGTGATAAGCTACCAAGACCTGACCTTCTTTTAAACCGATGCCTCTTTCAAGTCCAATGCCTCTCACGAACCTGCCGCTGAGCCAAGACAAGTACTCCTCAGGGGCCCTATTGGAATAAAGAACTTTAGGACCGAGAAAGCAAGGAATTATCCATCCTTAAAAGGCACTCTGTGTTAGACAAGAGCCTAAAAGTGTCATTTTCTAGCTGAGTTTCCTTTGGCCGGTGGAGGATTAAATGAGGTACATAAGCATCAAGGACAGCCCCTGGCGTGCGATGAGCTCTGGGCTCCAACAATGCTCACTGAAACCTCATTGTAAATAGGAAAAACTTGGAAGGTAAGTGTACAACGATAAGGGAAACAGTTAACTAATTATGGCATGTCCATACATAGGTGTTCCTTGCTTTTGGAAAGGTTGCGTTATGCCACTTGCTTTTACAAAAGACCTACATTAACACCTACCTTAGTACTTCCTGAGAGATTCCACACCAGAGCCCTATGCAGCTAAATCACTCCCGAATTCCTGATCCACAGGAACTGCGAGATAATAAATATTTGTTTTAAGCCACTACGCTTTAGGGTTATTTGCTCCATAGCAATAAGTAACTAATACAACTACACAATCACAGTACAAGGAAAAACAATGCCTTGAATATCTTTGAAAGAAAACAAGACAGTTACCACATGACTCTCTTTGTCCCCTTTGGCCAAGTGTTGGAAGAACTAACACTTGCACACAGACCAACCTCTCTTATACACTCACCTGGCCACGTTCTCACAGCTCCTGATAAGAGCACCATCTTTCTCTGGCATTAGCTCTACAATGGGCCTTCCATCTGTTCCTGTGACTGAATGCCTTCCGTACCTTTCCTACAACCCAACTCAAACAAAAGCACTGGGACAATATATACCCTGGCTCAGAATAAAAATAAACTTAATGCACTAATAAAAACTTGGCAACACCTCTTGGAGGTCATGAGACCACAGCCTACTGTGCTAGGGATTTCATCAAAAGCTGAAAAAGGGCAACTTCATCCCTTTATTTTTTTAACTTTTTTTTCTTTGAAGATTTTATTTATTTGACAGAGAGAGAGAGGCAGGCAGAGGGAGAGTGAGAAGCAGGCTCCCCACTGAAAAGGGAGCCCGACGCGGCACTCGATCCCAGGACCCCGGGATCATGACCTGAGCTGAAGGTGGACGCCCAACCGACTGAGCCACCCAGGCGCCCCTTAACTTTTTTTCTTAAGAGAGAGAGGAGAGTGCGAGCGGCAGAGGGAGAGGGAGAGAGAATCTTAAGCAGGCTCCACACCCAGCATGGAGCCCGATGTGGGGCTCCATCCAATGACCTTGAGATCATGACCTGAGCTGAAATCAAGAGTAGGATGCCCAACTGGCTGAGCCACCCAGACGCCCTGATCCCTTTTAAGCCAAATCCCTCCTCTGCCCAGGGACCTCCTCCCCCCCCACCGCCTTCTCCCTGTCTCCCACATTTCCCCTGCCCACCCCAGTTGGAGAAGAGCCCCGCTTCCTATGGTGAAATCTGCTTTCAGCAGAGAAGATCGGGGTGATTAGGCTTTGCAGGGACAACACTTGGGTTCCGACTCCTCTTAGCTCCGTCACCCTGAGTAAGTCACTTAGCATCATCACATCTGAACTTCCTCTTCTCCGCTGTGAGACTAATAATAGCGCTTTCCTTACAGAGCTGTTGAAGGGATCAAATGAGAAAAAAAAAATTGTTCAGGGCTGAGCACAGGGCCTGGCAATTAACAAGTGTTCATGTGCCTTTCCTTGTTCCTAAAGAATAATGGGTAATAGTGGTAGCTGCTCGTCATTAGGGGCCCCTAGAGGCCTTGCATCCTTTACACACACTATCTCATTTAGTCCTGCCAGACCGTGCCTCTCAGTATCCCCACTTTAGCAATGAGGAAGCTGAGGCACTGAGAGAAGGGCCTTGCCCGAGATCACACAGACTCAGGTGATAAGGTGCCAGAACCCCCCACCTTTAACTGCTTTGCTCTGCAGCCTCCCAAGAAGAAAGGGAACGAGGCCCTGCAAACACAGGCACACCGCACAGGCTGCGGGAGAATAGAAGGAGCAGAAGGAGAGCTGGTGCGGCAAAGGAACACACATCAGGAGAAGGAGCTTCCAGAGCGGCAGAGACAGGGGTGGTGTGGAGGTCCTCTGCGGCTGTTGTAGCAGGAACCTGAGGCCTCCTGCTTGTGTGGCAGAGCTGCACAAGCTCTCTCCTCCACCTGCCACCCAAGGCCTGCCCAGCAGCGCGGACACCCTGCCCAGGCCTGGACATGTCGAGAGCCCTGCTCATGGCTCCACCTTGCCCCTCCTGAGCACCTGCTCTGGCTACGAGGCAGCTCTGCACATTAAAATCAGGCCCTGAAAGTCAGGCTGTTTTATTTGCAAAAACAAAATAGCATAATTATGATAGCATCAAATGGGACCAGCTTTGGCTCAGCACTATAGCATTGTATTCCCACTGAAGCAGGAAAGCAAACTCGCAGAACCAGCAGCGTCCACAGCTCTGGGCCAGAGAGAGTTGGCTGGCTTGGGGCCCTCTTTCTCCACGTTCTGACCCCAGGGATCCCCTGTGACTTGAATGATAAGAATAAGAGCTGTCGATGTATCAGGTGCCAAGCTTTCTGTGGCTGGGGTTCAGGGGGGTTGAGTTGCTGAGCAAGGTGGCCCAGCTGGTCAACCTTCTGTTTGTGGCAGAAGCAAGGGGCTACTGGAATGAAAGTGAGGATCCCTGTGGAAGAAGAGGGGACAGCTGAAGCCACCGGACCAGGTGGAGATGGCATGGTGCAGCCCCTCAAGAAACATTTCCCCAGGGAGGCAGGATAGTCTAGCGCAGTGGTTCTCAAGCAGGGGAGGATTCTGTCTCCAGGGGACATTTGGACCTGTCTAGAGACATTTTGGTTGTCACAATTGGGGAGGGAAGTGTGACTGGCATCCAGTATAGAGACCAAGGATGCTGCCAAACATCCTACAGTGCCCAGGGCAGCCCCATGTCACTGACTTATCTGGCCTCCAATGTTAAGAGTGCTGAGGCGGCAAGCCCCTGCTCTGGCGGTTGAGAAGGCATGCAGCCTCCGGAGTCCGAGGCACCCTTCCTAGCAGTGAAAACAGGAACAGGCACTTGACCAGCAGGGGCAAGATGAACCGTGACGAGGCCACGAGAGAAACAGACCGAGCACCTGAGAGGGCCCAGGAAGCCAGAGGAGGCGACAAAGACTGGTGCTGGCGTTCAAGGTCTTGCTTTAGCTTACCTTGTTCGCCCAGCCCCCCACTGCTCCGGATGGTCCCTGGGCCAGCACAACCAGGGCTTTTTACCCCTTCCACGGACCCCCCCCCCCCACCAAGGGCCTCTTCCTCCAAGAAGCACCTCCACCAGCCCAACCCTTAAGAATCACATGGCCCTAAAAAAACAAGGAAATCCTATCATTTGCCACAATATGGATGGATCTTGTAGGCCTTACGCTAAGTGGAGTAAGTCAGAGAAACAGAAGTACTGTAGAATCTCACTTAAATGTGGAATCTAAAAACAAAAACAAACAAAAAACAAGTGATAGAAAAAGAGATCAGACTTGTGGTTCCCAGAGGGAGAGCGGAAGGGAAAATGGAGGAAGGTGGTCAGAAAACACAAACTTCCAGTGAGAAATAAGTAAGTACTAGAGATGTTGGGCACAACATGATGACTACAGCTAACACTCCTGTAGGATACGTCGGAAAGTTGTTAAGAGTAAATCCTAAGAGTTCTCATCACAAGGAGAATTTTTTCCCCTTTTTTCTTCTTTCTCTTTGTTGTATCTTGTATCTATATAAGAAGATAGATGTTGGCTGAACCTATTGTGGTAATTATTTCACAATAGACGTAAATCATGCTGTACACCTGAAACAGACAATGATGTATGTTATTTTTCAATAAAACTGGAAAGAAGCACATGTCCTTATCTCAGGCTGAATCAGCAGAATGACTACAGAGATACATCAAGACACATACACAGTTGTATCCATTCAGACTCTGAAAAACACATATGTTCTCACTTATACATACAGACACACACATGCACTGGTCACCGGCTCACAAATGTATTCTCCTACACACACACACACACACACGCATAACACAATCTCACCAAGACACACGCAGTCCCCCATACACACACACATATATAACATTGGCACATAAAAGCAATACATACCCAAGGACATGTAGTCACATACACAAACCTACAAATTCACGTACGTATGCATACTTACATACAAACTCAGGCATGCTCGTAGATCTCATACGTACACACACGTTTAACATTGAGGCACATAAACACCTGTGCATATCCACAGAGACACATTATAGGCACACAAATTCATACACAGCTATCAATATGCTTACATGTATAAGCATACATAGACACATCATTCAAGACACATACACACACACTCCTATACATCCTCCCAAACATATATGAACACACGTACAAAAAGACATTAAAAAAAAAAAACTGTGCCCTCATATACACACATATATGCTCCCATTGCACATTTCGTTCATTCATAGATTCATTTATATTATCAAAAAGTTGCTAAGGAAACTTCTTTGGGGCACCTTCCAAAGTCAACCTTGTGTTACAGCTATTTGTGTAAGCCCAGCAAAATGCACCAGCACATCATTTCTCCCCTCAAACTTGCACTTGTAGGATAGGAGGTGCGGGCTATCTCTAGCCCGCCCGCAAGCCCCCCCTCCCCCCCCTGCCCCGGACGCAGGGCTCAGGCTCCTTCGTCTCGGTCTCCGCCCGGGACCCAAGCCCCCCACCGGGAGGTGCTCACTAAAAGTCCACGGCTAAAGGTGCATTCCCTTCCGCTAGTCCAACAAGGGAAGGGTGGGCCTGTCGGTGTAGCTAGGAAGCGCGCGTCCACACGCTCATCCGGGAGCGGGGATCAGCTGCGGGGAGCATACGACCCTCCCTTCTCCGCTTCAGCCGCGCCGCTCCGCTCTTCTCCACCCGGCTTCCCGCACCCAGCCAGCCGGACCTCGGGAGGTCCCCAGGGGCAGGGGGCGGGGCTTCGGCCTCCCCCGAGCCCCTCCCCTCCTTCCTCCTCCCTCCCGAACCCCTCCCCCCTCAGGCCCCTCCTCTCCGCCCTCCCTCCTCTCCAGCCCTCCCTCTCCTCTTCTCTCCTCCCTCCGCGGCCACTTCTCGGCCCCCTCCCTTTCCCGTCTTCCCTCCTTCCTCCTCCCTCCCCTCCCCTCCCCGCCCTCGCCCCTCCCCCCGCCGCGCCCGGGACGCCAGAGGCTGAGTCACCGCTGCGGCGCGGCGGGCACGGCGGGCGAGCAGGTAGGGAGGGTGCGAAGAAAGCGACGTGCGCCGGTCGCCGCCACCACGGACGGGGCTGCGTGCCTGCGCACGGCCCTCTGCGGCAGAGGCCTGGGAGGGGGCACCGATGGGCGCCGGGGCCGCGGCGGGGAGGGTCGGGCGGCCCCGGCGGGCGCAGATTCCGCCGCCCTTGCAGCGGCCGCTTTTCGGCATTCTGAAAGAGCGGCACGTAGGATGGAGTCATAAACTTACACCATTAGGATGGCATCCAGGCCAGGCAGCTGGCGGCCCACGGGCAGATCTTCCCTGCCCCTGGTTTGTGTTTGACCCACGGAGTGTTGTTTAAGTTTAAGCAGATACCGGTATTTAAACACCATATGATATTCCGTAGGGGGAACATCAGATTCCCAACCCTTGAAAAATTAGAATGACATGGCCACACCGGACCCATATTTCCCAGGACAACAATAGCCTAATGCTGAGTGCGGCCGCCTTTTTTAGGGCAGTACATCTTTCTCTTTCGCCACAGTCCCCACGACACCTTCCTTTTTCACCTAGGCCACTGAACTTCCTTGAGGCTACCTGCCAAGCCCTTGATCTAGTGATTACTAGTCCTGTCCATCGTACCCATTTCTCAGATGTCAGTGGGGAAGTGGAGGTGGGAGTTTCCTAGAGTCACAGAACATGTGGCCTTAACGCTGAAAGAGAAGCCAGCCTTTTCTCACCCACTCATCTTTTCCAGCAAACCATCTTGCCTCCTTTGGTATGCGGACTAAGAAAGGGAATTGTCTTGAGAAAGGTGGGTCCCAGAACATGATCTGGGGGTCAGAGTGCGCCCCAAATGGGAGATGACTTGGAGCAGTAATTAACCAGGAGAAGGGTCAAATAGCTTTACATTTATTCCTGGATGAGAGCAGATCATACTAAGAAATTGAGCAGAAGCAGAGTGCCTCCAGCGCCTCCCTGGAGTTGATGGTACATTCTGGGTCTTTCTCTTGGGGTCACAACAGAAGGCAAAACTGGGGCAGGTGGATGGATGGAGGAGCTAACAATTCTGGCAAATTTGGTTAGAATAAGCTGTTTTCAAGTCCCTGGAGACTTGGCCCGTGAGACACAACAAGACTGTTGTGTAAGGGGTTGCAAAAGCAGTTATTGCTTGGATTATTCTCTGGTGCTTCTCAGCCTGTGATGTGTACATGATGAATCTGGTAAAGTGCAGATTCGAAGTCAGTAGGACTGGGATGGAACTTGAAAGCCTGTATTTCTGACAAGTTTCCAGGTGATACCAATACCGCAGGCCCCCAGACCCCACTCTGAGTGGCAAGGCTCTGGACTCCTTGTGCCTTCTAGTTCATTCCTAAGGGTCATTGTTACATGGCAACCAAAAGGAGGGGCTCAGAATCCCACAGACCTGGGCGTGAGTCCCTGCCCACCCCTGAGTAGCCAGGTAACATTGGGCAGGCCACTCATCTTCTGTGTGCCTCAATTTTCTCATCTGTTCAGTTGGAATCAAAGGACACTTACTCCCTTAGGAGGATGGGAAAGGAAGAATGAACTAGATGTGTGGCCCCAGCACAGTGTGTGGCTTGTGGTGGGTGCTCTGTAAAGGTAGTTTCTGTTACCGTGTGCTCTGTGGGCCTGCCCATAAGCAGTGACACCCATCAGCAACCTGGTTAGGGAGGGGGATATAGAAGACATTTCAGGATAAGAATCAAACCCCCTAATATGGCCTTCCAGGCCTTGCATGGCATGGTCACTACCCGGCCCACCCCTTGCTGCTCTTCCCCATTTTGTCCACGCTTCAGCCGCGCTAGCCCCTTACGGGTCCTTCAGCCATGGTACTTTCTCTCCTCAGAGGCCTCGTACATGCTGTTGTTCTTCATACTTCTATCTGCCTGGCCCCTTATCCTTCAGTCTCTAGCTCCTATATCACTTTCTCAGAGATGCCCACCTTGATCCCCAGAATCTCTCAAGTAAGGATTTAGGGAGTATATTCTGGTAGAAAGGGAAAGCGGGGACATCTCTTGAGGCTGCGTGTATATATAGGGAGGTCACCATTCTTACTTAGAGCCTACATTTAGAGCAGCTTTTGAGAGGGAGATTGTGGGGGGGTGGTCAGAGAAACTAAACACTGCCCCTGCCTTTCTGCAAAATAGAAAAGGGCACAGCTTGGGCAAGCAAGCAGGAACTGGGCTTCAGCTCTCGTCTGCCTTCTCAGCTGGTTACCTTTGTGCGGTATACAGACTGTGCAACCTTATGTGGCAGCCCGGAGGGCTAATGCTTCCCCCAAGCTGCCTTGTGACCTGCTTAATCCTCCTGCCTGGATTAAGCTCCTTTTATAAACTTTCTTAACTCCGTAAAACTCATCGCAATTGGAATTAGGTATCTTGGGAATGATTTATTTAAGCTCTGTCCCCTGCAGTAGACTCTCTGTTCCATCAAGGCAAAGTCTATCCATCTTGTTCTAGGCCGCATTCTTAGCTTGATGCCTGCAACAAAGCAGGTCCTTCTTAAATACTTGTTGAATATTCCAGGAGCTCACTGTCTACCAGGGGAGATGGGACTCATTGAAATTAGCTGTGGCATGAGATGGGCAGGCATGGAGCCTGGTGCAGCCCCAAGGAGGGAGAGGTCACTTCCAGCCAAGGTCATCCAGGGATGCTCGCGGAAGAGGTGGTGTTCAGCTGGGTCTGACAGAATAGGTGGAGTTCACCAGACCCAGATGAGTGGGAGGGTGTTCTTGGCAGTGGAAAGAGCAAAAGCAAAGGTACAGAGGGAGAAAAGTTCAATGTGTTCCTATGAGAAGTCACAAATTACAATCAGCCGACTGGCCAAATGTGTCTTGCGAATTAGCTGCCAATATTAAAAAAAAAAAAAATCAGGAGATTTCACATAAAGATCCAGAGTTCCGGATTTTCTCTAAAAGAAATTGGAAGATACCACCAAGGAATAATTGCCTGGCCCTGAGAAGTGACAGGCCCTTTAGAATGTCTGTGCTTGCTCAGACTACTTTCTCAGCTGCGTTCGTACACCCGGCTCTCCTTGCTCCTTGCTGTTCCTTCCTGGCCTGCCGTGCAGCTGGCTAGCAGACCATTTGATGCACCCATGGGAGATGCGAGAGAAGTTGGTTCAGAAGGTACAGGCACTTAAATGCCAGACTAAGGAAATTGGCAGATACCCACCCTGAAGGAAATGAGGAGCCACTGAAGGATTGTGAGCTGCAAACCTTTATTGTAAATCATGGTAAAGCTGTGGGGGACTCCCAAGAAGGTCCTTGAGGCCTGTAAAGAACATGCAGAAGAGGCATAATAACCCAGAGTGAGGGAGCACCAGTGCCCCAGTGGGTTTTTTTAGACTGGTAAATAACAGGCCTCCTCAGCTCACTAAGTAGTAAGCTGGTAACTGCAGGGATTTGGGGGTCTTCTCCAGCTGCCCAGGGCACAGCCCACAGCTTCCCTGGCCAAGCCTGACTTCAGAAGCAGGAACTCTGGGCCAAGGAAGCTAGGGAAATTCTGGAAGCCGAAGGAGTGGGGAGCTCTGCGTGGGGCTTTCAAAGAAAATAAAAACATGGACTTACCCAGGGCTAGGGGACAGGGTGCTCCCTAAAGGCAGAATTTTCATCTTAAAGGTTTTTGATTACTCACACACAGGTGACCTCTAACTTGCTTCGGCTTAGCCTTGAATATTTTCAAACACATCATTTTTCTTTAAAAATCAGTGTCATTGTCTTCTGTTTATAAAAATAGTATACTTGTTAGAAAAAGGGAAATAGAGAAAAATAGAGAGGAAGACAATAGTTATCAGTAATCCTACCACCCAGAGGTAACACGTTGGTGGATTTCCTTACCTTTATTTATTTTTGTTTTCAGTGTATTTATACTCCTTAAAAATGAAGTAAGGGTCGTATTTCATATACAATTGACTGCCCTTTTCTGATGAACATTATACCATGAATGTGTTACCATGAGAATATATTAATGCATCTTTCTGCAAAATCCTTAAACAAGAAATTCACAATAGGGAAGTAAACGTTATATGTTGGCATCACTTTTCCAGGTTATTAAATATGCTTTGAAAAAACACTTCGTATGTTTGTTTCCTTCCATTCTCAAAGTAGTCAGGAATCTGCATTTTTCATCTTTCAAAACAGATAAAAGAGGGATTATTACCCCCATTTGACAGAGGATACTGAATCACAGAGATGAAGTGATTTACCCAAGTGAGTAGCTGGGGCGGGGAGCGGTGGGGGTGGCGGTGTGCCTGAACTGCAAGCCCCAGGCCTTCTGAGTCTAAGTTAGTGCTGTGGGGCGGGGTGGGGGGGGACACAGGATGCCCTTCCCCACCCCAATCTTAGTTTAGATCACATAAGCTGTGCTTTAAATACTGGAAATCAAGGAAGGCTTTAAATTGAGTGCAGTTAATCTGGGTGCACTTTGTGAAGGAGGGAGGTTTTATTCCAGATCTGGAAGGTTTGTCCAATTCATAGGTAAATTAGTGGCAGACACCCAAGCCTCCTGACTCCCAGGTTAATAATAATAACCAGCCTTTATCATGTGGCAAGTGCCTTACTAGGTCCTTAAATACTACTTATGTTATTTAATCCTCATCCCGAACCCTATGAAGCACTGTTATTTTCACCAATTTAAAAATGAAAAAACAGGGGCGCCTGGGTGGTTCAGTTGTTAAGCATCTCTCTTCAGCTCAGGTCATGATCCCAGGGTCCTGGGATTGAGCCCTGCATCGGGCTCCCTGCTCAGCGGGGAGCCTGCTTCTCCCTCTCCCACTCCCCCTGCTTCTGTTCCTGCTCTCCCTATCTCTCTTTCTGTCAAATAAATAAATAAAAACTTTAAAAAAAAAATAAATAAAAATGAAAAAACAGAAGCACAGAAAGGGGACGTGACCAGCTCAAGGCTGCAGAGCTGGTGAGTGAGGGCAGAGATTTGAACCAGGCAGCTTGGCCTGAAAGCAGTTCCTGTGACTCCATCTGTGCACCTTCCCTGCCTAGGCTGAAGGATGGACTGCAAGGGCCCAGGAAGCGGGGACTCTCTACCCCAGACTGGGGTGGGGGGTGGGGATAGGGGATAACCCAATGGCTGAGAGGCTGTGCGACAAGAACCAACCGGGGAGGATACCCTATCCCTCAGAGAGGATTCCCAAAGTGGGAAAATATAGATTAAAAAACGAAGTATTCCCCAGAGTATTGGGCAACCCGGTGGCTAGTCCAAAGCGGTTGTGTCTTGGTCCCTCTTTGATTTTGAAATAGACTCCATCCTTAAAGAGTAGCAGATTTGGAATTAAGAGACACGACACAACTAGTCCTGTCTCTGCCGAGATCTGACTGTGTGATCTTGGGCCAGTCGCTTCCCCTCTCTGGTTCTTGGAGGTTAAGGCTAGTCCTTCCGGCCGGTCTTGCTGCTCACGTCTCACTGGGATGTGGCCCACAGGTTGCTGGGTCTCTGGGATGATGCGGTGGATCCCCAGCGGCCTGCAGGGCTCTGGGGGCCCAGAGTGCGGGGCCAACCCAGTGTCTGCCCTGCTCCCAGCCCACCCCGCCCCTAAATCCTTCCCCCACCCCCATGCCTGGGGGAGTAAGGGTCAGCTCACAAGCCTGGGAAGCACTTGAATTCCTCCCTCCATCTCTGCTTGCCAGGTCCTGCTGGCCTGAAGGAATGCCTGGCTTGCCCCCTAAGAGCTCACCCCAGTGGCTGTCCACTCATCCTTCACAGGCCTGAGTTCCCTGGTGCACGTTCCCAGGCAGCCCTGCCGCCCAGACCAGGAAACCTTCACTTGCTCCCCACTGCCGCTGGAGTAACGTCCAAACTCAGAATGACTGAGAAGGCCTGTCTCCACCTGCCCCCAACCTGCCTCCCCAACTCCTTTGCCCTGTCACCTTAACATAGAGCTTGGTGATTCTTTTTTTTTTTTTTAAGATTTTATTTATTTATTTGACAGAGAGAGATATAGCGAGAGCAGGAACACAAGCAGGGGGAGTGGGAGAGGGAGAAGCAGGCTTCCTGCTGAGCAGGGAGCCTGATGTGGGACTCGATCCCAGGACCCTGGGATCATGACCTGAGCCGAAGGCAGATGCTTAGCGACTGAGCCACCCAGGCGCCCCGAGCTTGGTGATTCTTAAACGCAGAGGCTCAGCAGTCAGGCAGCCAGATTCAAATCCTGAGTCTGCCTGTTTCTAGCTATGTAACCTTTGACAAGTTACCACATACCACTCAACCTTGACTCCACACCCTTAAAATGGGGGTGGTAGCACCCATTCCATAGGACTGTGTGAAGAATTAAATGAGTCACTTAGCATAGTTCCTGGAACACAATAAACTCGCCTTAAGTGCTTGGTGTCATTATAACAATTCTCAACCACATTCAGCTACCACCTCCGACTTCCTAAAGCTGGTCATGCTCTTTCCCAACACTGTATCTCCATCTATGCCTGGAAAACCCTTCCTCTTCCTTTTTCTCCACCCAATAGGCTCCTACACACTCTTTAAAGAGTCCAAATGTCCAAATGTCACTGTGAAGACTTTACCATCCTTCCCAGTTCCTTTCTCCTCTGTCTGTTACCACCTTAACCCAGGGACCACACAGCATTGCCAATGATGGGACAACCAGCTTTCTGTGCCTTCTAATAGGATGCAGTAGACTCCACAGCTCCATCTGTTTTGGCTTTTGCCAAAAATGTTGAGCCTAAATCTAATCAGGTCTTTAAAGCTAGCTTCAGTTTATAGGAATTTCAGGGGTAGAGGAACACACGGAATAACACCCAGGAAAGCAGCCAGACAAATCCAGAAGGTGGGACAGTTTATAAGACAACAGGCATGATCTCTTAAAAGTCAGTGTCCTGAAAACAAAACAAAAGCAAAAGCAATGGGAGAGGAGTTTCTAGATTTAAAGAGATCGAAGAGTCTTTTTTTTTTTAAGATTTTTTTTTTTTTTTAATTTATTTGAGACAGAGAGAATGAGAGAGAGAGAGCACATGAGAGGGGGGAGGGTCAGAGGCAGAAGCAGGCTCCCTGCCGAGCAGGGAGCCCGATGCGGGACTCGATCCAGGGACTCCAGGATCATGACCTGAGCCGAAGGCAGTCGCTTAACCAACTGAGCCACCCAGGCGCCCCAAGAGATCAAAGAGTCTTAACAACTAAATATAAGATATGATTCTTGATTGTATCTTGGTTCTTTTTTTTTTTTTAAGCTATTGAGACCATGTTTTTGGACAATGGGGGAAATCTATGAACTGGGTATCAGATGATGTAGGAAATGATTGTTAATTTTGTGAGTTGAGGTAAGTGTATTGTGGTTATGGAGGAGAACTCTTATTTTTGGGGGGTGGGAAATGCATGCTGAAGTGTTTAGGGCTCAAGTGCTGGAATATCTGTAATTAACTTTCCAATGTTTTAGCCACAAATTTAACATATAGTGAGATGAAGTAAATATGGTAAAATGTTTACAATTGTTGAATCTGTGTGATCTATATGTAGGTATTCAGTTTACAGTCCTTTCTACTTTTCTGTATGCTTCAACATTTTCATAATAAAAAGATTCTTCATTGAGATGTAATTGACAGATAACATTATATTGGTTTCAGGTGTACAACCAATAATTTGATCTATGCATATATTGCAAAATGATCACCACAATAAGTCTAATTACCATTCATCACCAACACAGTTACAATTTTTTTTCTTGTGATGAGAACTTTTAACTTTCTTAGCAACTTTCAAACATACAGTACTGTAACTACAGTCACCATGCTGTACGGTATATCCCCAGGACTTATTTTATTTTATAAAAACGTTTTTTAAATGCTTTTCTTAGGGCGCCTGGGTGGCTCAGATGGTTAAGCGTCTGCCTTCGGCTCAGGTCATGATCTCAGGGTCCTGGAATCGAGTCCCGCATCGGGCTCCCTGCTCCTTGGGAGCCTGCTTCTCCCTCTGCCTTTCTCTCTCGCTCTGTCTCTCATGAATAAAAAAATAAATAAAAAAAAAAATTTAAATGCTTTTCGTGGGCTCCCACAGCAAGTTTTTGGGCCTTCATTAAAACATGAATCACAATATATAGAGGTGATGTATACCAGTGGGTCTTGCCATTCAGATTACAGATTATGAACTCCCCAGGGGTAGGAACCAGATCAACTGTATTTCTCTCATGGTGCCAGATTTATAATAAATACTCATTAAACATTTGTCGAATGAATGAAGACTGTGCTATTGCTGTAGTGCATGATTCATCAGTAAACTTATGCTTAGGAATTTCCAGAATGAAAAATGATCATGGCAAACTTTCATCTAAGCCCCTAATTTTGTCGTGGATTTTTTGCATTAATTTTGGTTTTTAGAATATTGCATTCGAGTATTATTTTTCTAGCTTACTAAGTGTTGGGGGCCTCCCTTATTTTAGTGCTGGAGACACCCTGATATGGGCCCGATAAAACAAGGTTTTGGGCACATGGCTGACTAATGCCCCATTGCCCTCTGGGAATCCTTCCAGGTCCTATCACTTTATTTGTCTGACAGAATTGACGTTTGTTTGGCCTCACTGTAACATTGGCCTCACTGTAACATTGCTCTTGTCATCTGACCTGAAGAGAGGTTTGCAATCTGCAGTGCATATTTATTTTGCTGCCCCAGCAACATTCTCCCTTCTCTGGCAACATCAACTCTGTGCGGCTTGAGGACCCTCCCCTCCCCGTCTGCAGAGCGGGACTCCAGCGGGTAGCCCAGAGGTGGGCATGTGACTCCGTTCCGCCAATCAGAGCCTTGCAAACCCTGGCCACAGTGATTGCTTTGGAGAGGTCATGTGACTCAATTACAGCCAATGAGACTCAGTTCTGGGGGTTTGACCGGAACTCTGGGGAAGGGGCCCTTTCTCTTTTCTGTGGGAGCGTGAGGTAGCATGGAAGCCGCCATGGGGACTTGAGCCTCCCTGAGACTGGCGCTCACACAGAAGACAGAATAGGGTGATGGAGTCAAGGAGGAGACATCCTGATAGTGTTTGAGCTCCTGGATCCGGTTGTGCACAAAGCAAGTCTGCTGTCTGAACTTAAGGGATGTGTGGGCCAACTTTAACCTAAGTCAGTTTGAGTTGTGTTTCTGCCACTTAGATGGTTCACTTCCTCTTGCCTGTGGTCTGGCCAGGCTGGCCCCAGGAGATGCCTTGGGGAAGCCGGGCACCTAGCGCTGGACTTGCGCCCTGAAGGTCTCCATCCAAGGTGTCTCGCCCCTGGGCAGCCTTGGAGGGCAGAGGATTGATAGAAACCACAGTAATTCGACAGAGCATTCCTTTTTTTTTTTTTTTTTTTAAGATTTTATTTATTTATTTGAGAGAGAGAATGAGATAGAGAGAGCATGAGAGGGGGGAGGGTCAGAGGGAGAAGCAGACTCCCTGCCGAGCAGGGAGCCCCATGCGGGACTCGATCCAGGGACTCCAGGATCATGACCTGAGCCGAAAGCAGTCGCTTAACCAACTGAGCCACCCAGGCGCCCGACAGAGCATTCCTGAGCACTGGTGCACTGTCAGGTCCTGTAGTAAATATGTACACATCAATTTACTCCTTGTGTACTGTAACAGTTCTATAAAGTCCATTCCATGAACTCCAGGCTGAAATCATCCATCTACTCCCAGACCAACTGTCCCAAATCAACAACTAGAGGCAAAGAGAAGGCCCTAGTTAACCAGCAGACAAGCCTGCTTCCCACTCCATTTAGTCTCTTTTGTCAATGGGTAGACTTTCTAGGAGGCAGACTCTTAGGTATTAACAAACCCCTCCCCCCACCCTTTCCCATAACACTGTCTGCATCTGAAGTGAAGGGCCTAAGGGCAGCTTCCTTTGGCCTGGTAGTGTGCTCAGGATCTAGAGCAGTGTAGGCTTTCAAGATTGGCAGGTGGGCTGACCCATTGGCCATCTTTGCCATCTGTGCTCATCTGTTCATTCAACAAACATTTATTGAGTGCCAGGTACATGCCAGATCCCATTCTAAGCACCGGGGATGCAATCATGAACAACACCGGGGGCAGTCTCTCCCCCCAGGTTGCTGACAGTCTTGTCAGAGAGGCACGCATTAAACAAATAATTTCACATGCAGTTATTTAATTACAAGCATGGCAAGCACTGAGCGGGAGCAGTTCAGGCTGTTAGGATTGCCATGATGGAGCGTTCATTGTGGCGCTGTGTTTGGTGCTGAGTGCTGGGCAGAACGGGGAACCAGGCATGGCCCCCATCACTGTGCACAACACACACAGCATCGGAGAGGCTGTGTGTCTCCAGCCTGCAGCCGGGGAGCAGCTGCAAGGTGACTGCTTTGACATCCGCTTGAGAGAACACCTTCACTCCTGCTTCCACAGAACCGAGTGTATTTAACCGGTTCCATTCACCTCCCACTGTGTCTTTCTCTGACCCTCAGTGGTTTTTACTCTCTAAGGTCAGAGAAATTGGGACCATGGTCACTGAGCCAACTGAGAATGTTTTGTTGGGCTCTGCAAAAATAGGTCTTGGGTGAGAAATACACATGGTTTCATGGAGAGGAGAAGGCATCAGGAAAGGGAGGGAGCTGGGTTTTTAAACTGCCTGTGCCCTGTGGCTCCAGCAAGCTGGGGACAGGAGCTCAGCTGAGAGGGCAGGCTTTTTGTGATATTTCTGGCTGCCTGGCCCCAAGGGTGCAGACCAGAGTGTGGTGCCCAGCTCACCACAGGGAACTTTCTGGATGGCTTGATTATTCAGAGCATGTGATGCTTTGGCTCCAGCAGCCTGAGGCAGTCAGGGATTCTGCAGAGCTGGGAATGCGGTTCTCACCAGCAGAGGTGAGCGTGTGTGTGTGTGTGTGTGTGTGTGTGTGTGTGTGTGTTCAGACCTAGCAGGTCTGGCCTGGTCATTTTTAGAGCCAGCTTCCCAGCAGGATAAAATAGTCAGAATCACTTGGCCGCCTGGCCCTGATCCAGGCCTGAAATGTGACAGCATGGGGAGAAATGGAAAGGAGGGAGTGGCCTCTGACTATATCCCCCACTGGACTGAAGCACTCTGAGGGCAGGAAATGCAGTTGATTCTTTTTTGTGTCTCCTGAGCCTGACACCCTGGGATAGATGTCTTTCATCATCAGCAGCATTGCTCCCTTATATTGAGGGCTTACTATATGCTAGGCATTAGTTCATCTAATCCTGACAACAACCCCATGACGTAGGTTCTTTTTTTTTTTTTTTTTTAAGATTTTATTTACTTATTTGAGAGAGAGAGAGAGGGCGAGCAGGGGGGAGAAGCAAAGGGGGTAGGTGAGGGAGGGGTAAGAATCTCAAGCAGACTCTGCCCTGAGTGCAGAGCCCAACGTGGGGCTCGATCTCATGACCCTGAGATCATGACCTGAGCCAAAACCAAGGGTTGGACACAAACGACTGAGACACCAGGCGCCCCCATAATGTAGGTTCTACTAGTATCCTCATTTTACAAGGAGCTGGGGCTCAGGGGGGTGGCGCAAGAGCCACACAGATTTTACCATTTGAGAGCAACATAGAATGTAGCATTTTGTCCTTTTGCCAATGCCTTTCCTTCTATCGATAATAATAAAAGTAAATAACCTACCCACTGAGGTCTGACTCCTTTACAGTCCCAGAGTCAAGTGCTTTATGTATATCATTTCATTTAATCTTCATATCAGGCCTATGAAGTAAGTATTACTATACTTCTGAGAAAAGAGAATAACTTGGCCAAGGTCACAGCTAGTAAGTTACAGAGCCAGGATTCAGCTTAAGAATGTATGGCTCCAAGATCTGATTCTGCTGAGCATCAGAGACCTCTTTCAATTTCTGGTTCCTCCACAGACCAACCGTGTGCCTTGGCAAGTCATTTAACTTCTCTGGGCCTCTTTCTCTGCATCTGTAAAATGGGTAGGTTGGGCTCAATGATATGTCAGGGTCAACCCCTCTCTAGCTCTGATATCTAGACTTTAAAGCCCTTGAGGGACATCACCTCTGTATTCCTAGCACTCAGAAAAGGGCTTGGCTGGGAGTGGGTACCAAGTTGACATATGTTGAGCCAAGTCTATCCTAATGGGGACCTGGCTCCTCTGTCCGCATGAACTTGCCATTTCTCTATATATCTTAGCCTCCCCTTACCTCTTGTGGTCCAAAGATGCCAGAAATTATCCATTTTGGTTGTTTTCCATTTTTCCTATTTTAAAAATGCTTCTATATGTCTCTTAATGGACTAAAGTTTCTCTTGAGTATAGATCTGGATGGGGAATTTTTGGATCATGGGGTATACACAAACAAATCACTCTCAAAAATTGTAGGAATTTACATTCCCACCAACTGTGAGAGCTACCTTTTCCCTGTATTCTTTCCAAACTTCGAGTTTGTCAGATTTAAAAAATTTTGTCAATTGGTTGAGTGTGAAATGTTATAAATGTATTTTAACTTTTCATTGCAGAATTTTTCAAGTATTTACAAAATAACAGAGGAATAGGGTAATGAATTTCTATCTACCTGTTACTCACCGTCCAACCCCTTTCTAATTTTGTTTCCTTTAGATTTCACCACCCAGGGGTGCCTGAGTGGCTTAGTCATTAAGTGTCTGCCTTCGGCTCAGGTCATGATCCATGGGTCCTGGGATCGAGCCCCACATCGGGCTCCCTGCTGATCTGTAGGCCTGCTTCTCCCTCTTCTACTCCCCCTGCTTGTGTTCCTGCTTTCGCTATCTCTCTCCGTCAAATAAATAAATAAAATCTTAAAAAAAAATTTCACCACCCATTCTTTTTAACCAAATCCGAGTAATCATTCCATTTCATCTCTAAATGTTTCAGCAAATATCTCTAAAAGATGAGGACTCCCCCTTTAATTTTTTTATTTTTTAAATTTCTTTTTTAAAGATTTTATTTTATTTATTTGACAGAAAGAGACACAGTGAGAGAGGGAACACAAGCAGGGGGAGTGGGAGAGGGAGAAGCAGGCTTCCCACTCAGCAGGGAGTCCAAAGCGGGGCTCAATCCCAGGACCCCGGGATCATGACCCGAGCGGAAGGCAGATGCTTAATGACTGAGCTGCCCACACACCCTGGGACTCCCCCTTTTAACCATAACCACAGTGTATCATCAAACATTTCCAAATGTCAACAATAATTCCTCTATATTATCAAATATTCAGGTCAGTGTCCACATTTATCCAATCATCCCATATTTTTAAAAATAATTGCTTGAATTAAGAGTCAAAGTCCATACAATGTGATTGGCTAATATTTCTTAAGTTTCTTTTAATCTAGAGGTACCCCTCTCTCTCTCTATTTTTATTTATTTATTTATTTTTAATAATTTATTTATTTATTTGACAGAGAGAGACACCGCGAGAGAGGGAACACAAGCAGGGGGAGTGGGAGAGGGAGAAGCAGGCTTCCCGCCGATGCGGGGCTCCATCCCAGGACCCTGGGATCATGACCTGAGCCAAAGGTAGACGCTTAACAACTGAGCCACCCAGGCGCCCCTCTCTCTCTATTTTTAATATCTTGACATTCATTTGTTAAAGAAATCAGGCTGATTTTCCTGTTAGGCTTTCCCCCAGTTCGGCTTTTGCGTGTTGTGTCCCCACGGTGTCATTTCATGTATTCCTCAGTCCCTTATTTCCTATAAACCGGTAGTGGGGCTAAGAGCAGGAGCTGGCAAACTATGGTCCATGGGCCAAATCTAGCAACTACCCTTTTTTGGAAACGGGATTTTGTTGGAACACAGCTCCGCCCATTTGTTTACTATTGTCCACAGCTGCATTTTGTGCTGCAACAGCAAAGTAGGTGCCACAGAGACCAGACACTGTAGCCTGTAAGGTTAAATTACCTGGCCCACTGAGACAAAGGTGGCCCACACCTCCTCCAAAGGCTTGATCAGACCCCTGCTTGATTCTTGGGGCATGATTTCTTCAAAGGAGGTGGTGGTTAATTCCACCTAGAGGCCCATTACATCTACTCGTTTCTCTTTTTGTAGGATTATCAGATCAGCTAATTCATAAGGAGTTGCAAAATGGTGATATTCTAAATTAATCCTTCTTCATTCCTGTTTCAGTTAATTTGTGGGAATGCTTACAGAAAAAGCACCTTCCTCTCATCTACTCTTTGGTTGCCTGAGGCACAGTTCTTACAGAAAAGACAGAATAAATGCTTAATTGTCTCCCTTTATTTACCAGGTTTCAAAATGCAGTGAGTTGATTTCCTAATATCTTTCAGAGATGATCACTGAGGTTTCTTGTTTATTTTTAAAATATCATTATGAACTCATGGATTGAAATATATTCAATGTTTTCTACTCATTGCAGTTCTTTTCCTTACCAATGCTGAAATTGTCTGGACTTTGGCAAATGGGAGTCTCTTCCGGTTGTCTCCCGAGTCCCTTTGCCACAACTCTAGTTTCCTTGATTTGTGGCATTAAAAGTCTAGGTATGTGTTGTACATTTTCTGCCCCAAAGCTGGAATCAGCTATTTGTTTTTTGGAGGAGCCTGGGTTCCTTTACAGAAAATTGTATTTAGGGACCACAATCTGGGACTAAAGGTGCTCACTCAAGTGTTGGTTGTTGTTTCCAGACCTGACAACAAGAGGAAACCTGGTGCTTGTTTTCAGATCGGCTACATCAAAAATTCACACTGGGACTTCTGATTGAAATCCAGGATTGTAAAATTTTTACTTCAGCCCTTTTGTCTTTCATTTGCCTCTCCTTTCTCTCACACCAAAAGTCCTGGTTCTCAACACCACCAACAGGAAACTCACTTGCTTTACCCCACACTACCCATCCGACAGTTTCAGAATAACAATCCCAGTGTTCCCACCAACAACATGATGGCTGAAAACAGGCAGCCCTTTTTAAAAATCAGAGTAAAAAATTCTGAAAACAAAAATGGAAAGGAATTGAACAGGAAGGGTCTGTGCTGACCCCGTGTCACCATATGGCAGTTTGCATTGCTGCTGTGATTTTTAGTCCTATGTTGTTGGTCAGGATTTGATTCCTCAATGTAGGAAACTACTGAAATTATAGCCCTTGCCCTTTGGGAATTTACACATGTCTACAGAGTGGAAGAAACATGAGGTAAAAGCAGTGTAGGCTCGTGGAATGATTGCTTTATTGGTAACTCAAGTGTGCTGATGAACTCCAGACTTCAGTTTCCCTCCATAATGAATGAGCCTCCAAATACACCTGCCTCAGGGCCTTTGCACTTGCAGTTCCCAGTGTCTGGAACACTCTTGCTCCAGCTCTTTTAATGACTGGTACCTTGTTATTATTCAGTCTGGGCTTCTTGAACCTCAGCCCAGCAGGGTCTGGTGGGAAGATGCTTCTCCAGAAGGGCAGAAACCTTGGGTGCTGGTTCCAGCCCTGCTGTGTGACCTTGAGCGAGTCACTCCAGCTTTCTGAGCCTCAGGTGCTCCATCTGGGAGAATGAGGAGCTCTAATTTTCATGTCAGCTTTCTCCTTTTCTTATTTTCCCCTGTCATACCCCTTGTTTTGAAAGACTTTTGTCTGCCAAGCTGTACCTGTTACATAATATCATTATGACTACATAATCTAAAATAGCCCCTCCATTACTTTATCATATCAGCCTATTTTATTTCTTCATGGTACTTTAACCTATCTAACCTGTTTACTTGTTTATGTCTATCTTTCCTCTCTCTAGAATGCAAACTCAATAAGGTCCTTGACTTTCCTGTTCACTGATGTAGCCCTAGGACTTCAAACAGGTATGGCACATAATAATTGCTGAAGAACAATGCCTGCAGAATGAAGGTATGCCTCCCACGTGAATGGATGAGCTAGATAATCCCCCAAGTCCTTTTTAGCTCTACGTCTATGATACACTCAATAAATTGAGTGGAGACTCACATACAAGCATGACTGTACCATCTTACAGATGTGGAAACTGAGGCAGTGAGTGGCTTGCCAGAGGCCTCACCAAGAGGGAGGTGGTGTGGTCCAGGAGCAGTGTATGGAAAGTCAAAAGCAGGAGACTCAGGTTTGGGTCCTCACACCCTCCTACTCCATCAGCCTTCTTTCTAAGAGCTGCGTGAGCTGGACAAGCCATTTCATATCTCCAAGGACAGTTTCTCCATCGACAGAGAAGACATACAAATAACTCTGGTCTAGGGTTACTGTGAGATAGTGAAGCTTTGAGAACTGAATGGCACTAGGCACTTTGCAGAATGTTTGCCCTTTCTTTACCTCCAGCTGGTCCTGTGGTTGGGGCAGGGATGAGGAAGGAAGCCCAGGGAGGAAGGGCTGTCTGTGGAGGAAGGGAGAGCCAGCTGGTTGCCATGGTTTGTTTTCTCACCTGAGTCCCCAGCCCTCCCCTAGCCTTGCTTCTCTCACCTGCTCAGGTAAAGAGGTAGGGCGAGCCTTGCTCAGCCAATGAACTGCAGTCATTCTCTTAAAGGCACCCAGTCCCTAGCAGGAAAACCAGCCATACCACCTGGAGAGCTCCCCGGTGGGGGCCAGAGGCAGCTTGTAATGCAGCCCTCCGTGACCACCCCGGGACCCCAGGATCTGGTCATCTGATGTCCTGGAGGGTGCTTTCTTCAGAGAGGCCTCCTTCACCTTGCCCAGAGCTGGCTTTCCAGGAGGCTCCCATGCCTCGCTGCCCTGGCAGAGGGAGGAAAGACAGCGTGGCTTTGGCAACTGCCCACCAGGAAGGAGCCCACAGGTGTGAAGGAGAAGCCATTTCCCTGTCCTGACCCCCTGCAGCAACCCTGGTGAGTCCTGACAATCTGGGCTTCTTGAACCTCAGCCCAGCAGGGTCTGGTGGGAAGATGCTTCTCCAGAAGGGCAGAAACCTTGGGTGCTGGTTCCAGCCCTGCTGTGTGACCTTGAGCGAGTCACTCCAGCTTTCTGAGCCTCAGGTGCTCCATCTGGGAGAATGAGGAGCTCTAATTTTCATGTCAGCTTTCTCCTTTTCTTATTTTCCCCTGTCATACCCCTTGTTTTGAAAGACTTTTGTCTGCCAAGCTGTACCTGTTACATAATATCATTAATTGTTTTTCCCCTTCTTTGTTAATTGGGACCCTATACTAGCCAATCAGTGTTTCCTGGTCAGCAGGAACAAACCGCGGTGATACCATTGAGCTGATGTAAGTTAAACCAAAAGCAAAGAAATGTGGTGTTTTAGTCTGCCTGTGTGAGCTTATCTAGAGTCAATATTGGCTTTTCATTTGGCCTTTTGAAATATGAGAAATAGGGCAATTTTCAGAGAATGGGGATCCTAGGTGAGAGCCCCTAGATCTAGCTTGCGTGGTTTATAAGGGCACCAGGCAGAAATACTGCCTTACACCCCAACCCGGCTTTGGTCTCTACAATATATGGGATGTGTTCTTGAAAGTGGGATCCTGTGGCCTGAAAATTTCCTATTTGGGGCCGGACTGCTCCTAGGGGACCCTACACTGGGTTCATACCCCTCTGCCTGAGGTTGGAAAACCCTGGATGGGAGAGCTGAGGTGTCCTTCAGTCCTCTGCTAGCGGTTGGCCAGTGGGGTGATGTAAACAGATAGGTGTGAGCACAGTATCTGGAGTCCAGGAGCTTATGGTGGACCCAACTTGTGCTGAGAATCAGGACACAGGGCTAATCTGC
Organism: Mirounga leonina; assembly: GCF_011800145.1. Classification (NCBI taxonomy): domain Eukaryota; kingdom Metazoa; phylum Chordata; class Mammalia; order Carnivora; family Phocidae; genus Mirounga; species Mirounga leonina. The sequence continues at coordinate 1,162,497 of NW_023270231.1, forward strand.
ATTGACTGGCTTTGTAACCTCAGGCAAGTTGCCTAACCTCTTTGAACCTCAGTTTTCCCAGCTGTAAAGTGGGGATTGTAATCTTTGCAATGCTTGCCTACCAGGATTATTCTTAGGACCAAATAAAATTGTGTATATCCTGGAAGCTCAGAGCCCACAGATTTTAAAATGCTTCCCAAATTCAAAGATTGAAAACAAAAAACCCATAGACATGCATTTTAGAATTGACAAAATAGAGTAATGGATGTTTTATAAAATGTGACCTCCACGATAAAGAATTATTCCAATTATGATGGGATTGTTGTTGCTTGTTAAGTTCTTTTACTTTTTTACAATACCATTTATTGGGACTTTTTTGAAATACAGACTCATATAAACACAAAGCAGGGGAAAACAGCTCACTGAGTCATGGTATTGACTCCTGGAACTGAACCCCAGGCTGGGAATGTGGCCCTAATGCATGAGGCGGTGTAATATGTGGTTGGAACGTGCACTTTGGAGTCAATCTCGAGTTCAAATACAGACTTTAAGACCTACTGGTGACCTTGGGTGTAAGTCATTTTTCCTGCCTCAGTGTCTTCTAAATTCTAAATTGAGGTAGAAGTAGAGGAATATCAAAAGTGTTGGCTGGCTAAGTGGTAGTGGTGGTGGTGTTAAGTTGAGGTTCAGCTTAGGACAAGGACTCAGAACCCACAAAGTTGTTCCATTAGAGAGTCCGAAATCGGGAGGACTCCTGATCCTTAGAGTGGACTGGGTAAACTGATTCAGAGCAAAACATTTGAGTCTGTCTCCCCATCCATGAAATGGAGCCCCTCACAGCCCTGCCATCATCTGGGGGTGGCAGGAGACTCCTGGAGACATTGGATGAGCAGGTCTTTGGAACCAGTCCATTCCCCTGAGTCCAGGGGGCTGTTGTCACTTTTTGCTTCAGGGGCCCAGATAAGGTACCAAGGTCCTTCTATTCAGTCATCTGAGCTTCTTTGCCCTGTCCCTTTTCCCACAGCTCCCTGATGAGCAAATCAGTCTCAGGGAATGCTGGTTCAGGGTCTTGATGGTACCTCCCTTCCCAGTGAGGCTGCAGGAGAATGAGTGGAGTGAGAGCTAGAATAGAAGTTTCCCAGGAACGGGAAAGGCAGCCCCTCTTGCCCAGGCTCTGGGCAGATGGTGTGTGAGAGCATGTATGTGCATGCGTATTTGTGCACATGAGCTAACAAAATTCAAGTTGAAAAATTCTAATGCTGTGAAGGCCCCCAACAGGTCATGTTGGCCAACGCCCTGCACTGTGCAGTCCTCTCTTCTAAACAACACTAGAAGGTTGTGGCTGCACCCCAGGGAAGTCTCCTAAACATCTTTCCTTGGTAACCAAACTTGCCATCTCTAAATCCTCCCGAGGGTGTATGCAGGGTATGTGTGAGCATGTTTGAGGGCCTTGCGTATCTACGTTAGAGTTCCATGGACACTGAGCACCGAGACCATGCAGAAAAATAAGCTTGAGGTGGATGGACTGGGGTGCCTTGGGGATTGGGTATTCATCTGGTCACTGTGAAGCTTAGAGGCACTTTGGTGGAGGAGCTACATCTATTGAGCACCTACTATGATCGAATGATTGTGCTAATTGTTTAAAATTCATGATCTCACTTAATCCGTACAGCAGTCCATTTTAGTATTCCCATTTTACATATGAAAGCTGCAGGGCTCAGAGAGGCTACAGATCTTGAGTAAGATTGCTCAGCTGACAAATGGCCGAACCATGACTCGGGTCTTTGTACAGCTGAATCAAGAGGCTTAGCTCTCACCTGTTCCACCAGAAGTTGCAAATCAGGCCAAATACGAAAGTCCCCAGATCCAATTTGTTTGGTCTACACAGTGTTTTGTTTTAACCTCTTAAAATTTAGATGCCAACATTTGAAAATGGAGCTGTTTAATATAAAAAATCTCGATTCAAACTTCTCTTTAAAAATCAGGAGAATGGGGCCCTCTAGGTCCACACCTTCCCATGCCAACCATCAACTTAAATTGATAATCAACTGCTGCCTTGCAACAGAACACGTGACCTAGTTTGCCACAGTTCCCATCACTCCCTACTATCTACCCTGCACTCTCTCATTTATGTTGCTGGCCCAGCCCCACAGGTCTGCAGAGACCTGGGCCCTGGTCCTAGCGCTTGAACTCTGTGACCTTAAGTAAGTTATAACACTTGTCTGGGGTTTAGCTGTAACCTGGGATAGTGAACACTCTGAAATAACTTTCTAAGTGGCTTTCTGTGCCGTTTGGGAGAGAAACAACACGTCTCCGGCATCTCCACGTCCTGACCACGTGGCTGTGCGTGATGTATGGCCATGTAAGTGACACTAGGAGTGGTGGGTGTTATTCACTCTTTGTCACCATCATTCTGCTGCACTGTATATCTGATGCTTCTTGTGACAGGAGACATTTGGGGGCAGGTAGGGCCTGGCATGATGCCCATTCCCAACACTGCTCAGAGTTCGACTTCCATGTGCCTTGGCTCATCTCTTCTGGGAAGCCTGATTGAGATTTCAACATCCGAGTGTCCTGTTCTGACCCCATTTTTGCTCTAGAGTGTACAAGAGAAAATCTACAGCCCAGCTAAGAATGTTCTCTTTCCTGTTACACGCGCACACACCTCTGAGTGAGAAATAGCCGCGCTTTAGAAGTCTGTACTTCTATCTAGTCTTACTCGAGTTCCTGGGATCAGATCTTTAGAGACACGGACGGACTAGTACAGATGGAAATGTGTAGATCATCTAGTCCAACAATAGCAGATACGTTCACTTCATTTGCTAATTACAGTCAACTGGTAGAGGGTTGAAAAGGCTTCTGAAGCTGCATATGAGCATGGAACCATCAATGCTGAGATCTATCAGCGATGTCTACTGTGGACTTGACAAAGGCTTGTAGCAGGACTTATGCCAGCAATTATACCAACACAAAAACTGGGGAACCGAGGTGACTTGCCCAAAGTCACTCAGCAAGGCAAGGAAGAGTCCAATCCGGAAGCAGGGTCTCTCTTCACCTTGAGGCCACTGTGGATTCCACTGTATTAGCTCAGAGAAGACAATTGAAACTGGGTGGGGAAATGAGAAACAGGGCTCGGACCAATGCCGGAAGCCTGGCTGGGGTTGGGGCTGAGGAATTCAGTTCTGTGCCACTAGACCGAGCCCTGCCAGCCTGGGCCTGATGCCTTCTGCTCTACTTCTCAGAGTCCCTTTGCTCCTGCCCCACTTTCCTGTTTCACTTTCCTCGGGCTCAGAGTGTGCACGTTGGAGCATGGGGCCTCCGGGGATCCTGGGTCCTACATGCCCTCTTTTGGCAGAGCCTTCAACAAGCTCCCAGCCCCCTCCATTCTGGAAGAGAAGTCCTAGGACAGGCGCTTGTAACCTACTGATGCCATGGACTCCTCTGGCAATCTGTGAAGCCGGAAGGACCCCTTTTCAGAATGTTTTTAAATGCACAAAAGAAAACACATAGGACTGTAAAGAAAACCAATCCTATCAAAATACAGTTATCAAAATACATATCAAAATTGTATGACATAATAATATGTACTTTTTAAAAAAAGATTGTATTTATTTATTTGAGATAGAGTGTGAGAGAGAGAGAGTGCAAGCAGGGGCAGAGGGAGAGGGAGAAGCAGGCTTCCCGACGAGCAGGGAGCCCGATGCGGGGCTCGATCCCAGGACCCTGGGATCAGGACCTGAGCCGAAGGCAGATGCTTAACTGACTGAGCCACCCAGGTGTCCCAATAATATGTACTTCTTTATTAATAACTTAAAAATGAGATCTGGCAGCAGATATAATAACTATTGTCATTTTAAAGTAATGAGCATAAATGATATTTTGAAAGATCTTTGACAACTATGTGATACAGAAATATCTGAGTTCTCTTAGTGACTCAGCCACAGGAACTGTCAGTATTACTGTGGTCACTGCTGACATTTGTAATGGAACAAAGTATTTAACTTGAGTTAAAGGTTAGTGAAAATAAAGATGGAATTTTTTCCTTCCAAGTTCAGACAATTCTATTTGTGGACCCAGGTGGAGAATCCCTCACTCTAGGATGCTCAAGTAGGAGTCCTCCTGTCCAGTGGTTTACAAACTGTGGGCCGTGGAACCCTGGGGATTCTGATAGTGTCACGGAGGCTGTCAGATGGTGGGGGCAGTCAAGACAACCAGCCAACCAGGTAGCCACCTTTGCCTCAGCCCGAGAAGGTTCTTATTTGAGTTCACGTTAGTGATTCGTAAGATTCCTTTGTTAAAATAAGAATGGGTTCACCTGTTTGTGTATGAATGTCAAGAACCTTCACTTGGCTCCACCCACCTCTTCATACAACAGGGAGCAAAGCCTGGAGCAGGGGCAGGAAGGTGCTGGAGGCACGCTGCCTTTTGGTGGCAGGCTTGGGGCTGTGGAGTGCAGGGGAGGCAGTGGGAAGCAGCCAGGCAGGGGCAAACTTCCCACCACCTCTCTGCCTGCCAGTCAGTTCAGGGAAGCCATTTTTGTGGCCAAGCGTGGGGCCAAGAGTCAGGAGACCTGAATTCGAGGTTCTAATTGTGCCATTACCTTAAATTTCTCATTTGCAAAACCGACAAGTGTTGGGAGGGCCAAATGAGAAAACATTTCCTTAAGAAAAAGTCATAAAGAGCTATTGAAGGGATTTTAATGTATCTGTCTCTAAGCCTGAGACCCTTTTCTCTGCTCTTCCTCGAGGTCTTGTTCCCCATACTGACAAAGCAGATAGTCCCGCTGACCCAGGGCGGTGTAACCCCGGCTGCCCAGCACGTGGCACAGTCAGATTTGTGGTTGGACCGCCAATCAGGAGTCATCCAGTCTGCCAGCTGACCTCCTCAGTTCTTCCTTCTTGCTGGCCCTACTGCCATGTCATGGTCTCTGGCCTGCATTCTCGAACAGCCCCCCCATCTCTCTCTCTCTCTCTGCCCCAGTCTGCCTTCCATGGAGCCCAAGTACTTTGTGACTGTAAGTTTCTTCTGCTTCAAGGCCCATGATGTCTCCTCCCCGCACACCAGGCCAACTCCAGCCTCCAGAGCATCATAGCCCAGGTTCCTCAGGATCTGCCTCCAGGCTCCCCACGCTCTCTTTCCCCCCCAGTCCCCCCTCCCTCCTCTTGCAAGGAGGCTGCTGTGGCCCTGCTGCTGGAGTCTTCCCTGCCTTTTCCACCTGATTCTCCCAAGCCCTGGGAACTGTGGGAAGAAGAGATGATTCAGAAAACCAGGAGTGCTTCTCTCCCAGAGGCTGATCTGGAGGGCAGGAGGAAGCTGAACATGCACAGGACTCAGAGGAGTTCGGTTGATGGGGGCCTGGGGCAGGTGTGGCTCTGCCCCCTGTCAGGAGCCGGCAGAGGCTAATTTCAGAGACCAGCCAGGAATGTGTGGGGAGAGCTGGGAGCACCTGCACAGTCAGAGAGAATCTACTATTTGCTACACTTATCTGAACCAGAGGCAGGAACCAGGTCACCAGGAAAAGAATACTGCTGAGGGATGGGGAATTCACAGAATCCCTGATTCTTAGAATGTCAGAGCCAAAAGGGACCATGTAGCTCTTTCCTCTAGTCTAATTCTTTTTTGCTTCAGATGGAAAAGTAAGGCCCAGAAAAGAGTGATGGCTTGCCCAAAGTCCCATGAGTTTGAGGCAGAGCCTGGACTGGAGCCCACATCTGATTTTCTTCCCAATCTCCATGTTCTGGGCTCTGGCCTCTGGACTCCTACCAGAAGACTGAATAACTGGTCCAGGACTGATTTACCAACAATGCGTTAATGTGTCACTTTTGGGCAGTGCAATGTTGGCTCTTACCTGGGGCTGTCAACATCTTAACCCAAAGGACCCCAGACAGGTTATAAGTATGCTGAAATAGAGAGCCCTCAGGTCTTGAGTGGCCAGGTGGAGCCTAAGGCAGCCAGAGTCCCCAAACCTGATGAGACAGTCACCTGCAGGCCTCTAACAACCTCATTAGCACAGCCCAAGTGGTATCCAAATGTTATCATGTACATGATAGGAAAAGTCGGGAAGTAATGCTTTAACCCTAGAGCAGGAGAAATTTTAGGGGTGGTGTGGGCAAAGGTGGGGAAAGGGAGAGTCTAAAGACACAGGTTCTATCCTGGTACTATAGAGAGGAGTAAAGCATAGTTTCTTCCCACTTAAAAATATAACATAAATGTTAGATGAGCAAGGATTTTGTATTTCTAATAATTATGGGATAGCTTGTTGAAGACCAACCCTTCCACCGAGAATTGTTAAATGTGCTGAACAAATAAGTGTGTGTGTGTGTGTGTGTGTGTGTGTTTGAAGGCATTAGAGAGCTACCAAAGCAACAAGGACCTGAGGGTTCAAGATTCCAGAGATAAAAGAAATGCACAGAGGTACGGTCCATATTCAGCTGCCACTTTGCCCTTCAAGGCAAAGGCCATTTCTCATATGCCGTCAGATTTGTGGTTGGACTAAGAAGCTAAGCAGAAGCTGAACATCTGAAGGTGTCATAAAACTAAGATATAAAAAATGGATTTCAGGGTCCACCAAATAGAAGTGTCCCTAATAGACACCCCAAGCTTTCAAATGGAACTCCTAAAGGGTTCCACCCTAGGACTAGAGGCAAATCAGAAATAGACCAGCCCCACAAAACTGGAGACTAGCATATAATCAACTCAGTCCCTTATAAAACTTATAAGACCCTTGCTGGCCAAAAGTAAAAATTTCTCTGAAGGAAGATTTAGGGTCTCAAATTTTCCTATAATTTTTTATACACGATATCTAACATTCAATGAGAAATTTCAAAAAATCTCATTAGGCAAATCAAATGGCCAAAAACCAGAAGAAAAAATAGACAATAGAAATAAGTCCACAGAAGATCCAGATATTGGCATTATAAGATATGGACTTTTTTTTAAGATATGGACTTTAAAATGTGATTTATATATTCAAGAAATTAATTGACAAGATGGAGAATTTCAGCAGAGAACTAGAATCTACCAAGGAAACTTCAAATAAAATTTGATCAAATGAAAATTCTAAGCCTGAAATACAATAACTGAAATTAAGAAGTCACTAGATGGATATAACAGTACAGTATCTTAAGCACAGCTGAAGATAAAATTAGTGAACAGAAAGATAGGTCAGTAGAAAGTACCCAGACTACAGCACATATAATAAAGAAGAGAGTCATATGGACCATGATGAAAATGTCTAATTATGTATAATTGAAGTCCCAAGGGAGAGTGGGAGCAAAGTGGGGACAGGGGTAGGAAAAAAGGAAAAGAAAGGAAAGGAGAAGAGAGGGGGAAGAAGTGAAGAGAGACTCAGAGAAATGAAGTGATACTGGAAGCAATATTTTATGATAGTCAATAATTTTCCAAACCTGATGAAAGACATCAAGCCACAGATTTAAGAATCACTTTAAACCCCACACAGAATAAATAAAGAGAAAACTAAACTAGGGTCTATTATGGTATAACTGCTGAAAACCAAAAATAAGGGGAAGTCTTGAAGGCGGTAATAATGAAACTGACAGCTTCTCAACAGAAATAATGAAAGCCAGAAGGCAACGGAACAATATCTTCAAAGCGATGGATGAGACCAGATATTGCATGAGCATAGATTAATGGTTCTCAGGCTTTATTATGTGTATGAATCACCTGGGCTGGAGTGGGAGGAGAGGAGGAGTGTTAAAATTTTAGACTCCCAAATCCTATCCTAGATATTTGGATTTAGCAGCTCTGGAGCAGAGTCAAGGAATAGACTTTCAAGAAGTATTCTGCTGTTTCTGATGCTGTTGGGCTGTGGTAGATTGTTTGCAATGATGGCTGCAACATTCCCACCATTCCTGTGCCCATGCCCATTTGCAATGTGACTTTGCCACGATAGAGTTTATTTTTCCTCCTTTTAAATATGGGCTTGCTCTATGGCTTATTTTGACTGATAGGTATCAGTTAACCTGATGTAATGTCCCATTACATCAAGCCTTGGCCTCAAGAAGCCTTATATTTTCAGCATTCACCTTCTGGGACACAGCTGCCATGTTAAAAAAAAAAAAAATCAAGACTATCCTGCTGGAGACGTTTGGAGAGAAAGGCACAGTCAATAGCCAGCACCAACAACCAGACAGATGAGTGAGGCATGGGTCCAACCAGGAGAGAGAAACCATATAGTACATTGAACAGGAAAAGTTTAAAGAATTAGGACTGACTAATAAGTAAAGAGAACTCTAAAGAATACAAGAATAGCAAATATAAGGAGCCCCTATTATCCCTAGGGTGGACATAGAGCACCTGAAGAAGAGCCTCCCCCACTGCCCCCAGGGCTGAGATCCAGATCTCATCACAGAGGACATGGCTGTGGCCTCCAAATGGCAGAGAGGTCACTGTGGTACCATGCCAGGCCATCCTCTGAAAGTTGCTGGAATTGTGTCCTCTCTTATTCCAGGAAAGCCATTCATAGGGAAATGTCTCTCCAGGGACACTCTGCTACAAAATCACTTAAGAGAGATTCCTGGGGAAGCTGTTGGCTGCCAGGTGCTGCCGGCCATGTGTATTGCCAGAGCCTGATGCTGCAGAAGCCATGCTCTGCAGGAGCTGGCCATGGGGGACCCATGCACGCCGCAGGAGGCTGGTGAGCTGGCATACTAACACCAGGAAGCAAAACGCTTTCTTACTTTAATGTCTCCCCTGCTCCCTCTACTACTGACAAGAGGGAGCATCCTGCCAGCCGGCAAAGAAAAGAAATCTAGAAAGGGCCCAGATTCATTTTCCTGCAGCAGGCAAAAAGGGTAAACAGCATAGACCATCTTAGGCTAGCTAGCCCCAGGCTATCTCTCTGACTACAGTCTTTTGAGTGACCTTAGAGGAGACAGCACTGTCTAGCTAAGCCCAGCCCAAACTGCCAACTTTCAGAATTATGAGTAAATGTCATTGTTTTTAAGCCCTAAGTTTTGGGGTCATTTGTTTATGGCAAAATATTGTAATACCAATGTTGCAAGCAAGCTGGATTGTGCCCCACTCTGGCAAATTTCTTTGTGCTATTTCCTCTGCCTGAAATAATACCCTTGGCCTTCTCTACCTGATGGATGTATTTACCTGCAGCTACTTAATTAATTAATGTTTTATTAACTTGTAGAACATATGTAGAAAAGCACACAGTCAGAAATGCTCAATACATTTTACCAAGGGCTTATCTGGTATTACCTACAGTCAGATGCCTACCCCCATGGTACCTTCCAGTCACTAGCCATGTCCCCAAGGGTAAACAGTGTTCTGACATATTTTTTTAATTTAAATTCAATGAACCAACTTATAGTACATCATTAGTTTCAGATGTAGTGTCCAAAAATTTATCAGTTGCGTATAACACCCAGTGCTCATCACATCACATTGTTCTGACCTCTTATATAACGGTTAGTTTTGTACTTTATATCACCGGATCATACAGTATGTTCTCCTTTGTGCCTGGCTTCTTTTGCTCAACATTGTATTTGTGAGATCCATCCATGTTGCTATGTGTAGCTATAGTTCATTTTTATCACTGTATACTTTTCAATTTGGGAAATATAGTACAATTTATGTATCTATTCTATTGATGGATATTCAGGTTGTTTCCAGTTTGGGGCTGTTTTGAAAAGTGCTGCTTGCACATGCCTTTGGGTGAACATGGGTACATTCACATTTCTTTTGGTTATTCTTATAATTAATGGGTTATGGAGCACTCTCATAGTATATTAAAACTTAAAAAATCAAGGTGGCTCAGTCAGTTAAGCGTCTGACTCTTGTCTCAGCTCAGGTCTTAATCTAAGAGTTGTGGGTTCAAGCTCTGCATTGGCCTCCATGTTCCATTAAAAAAAGAACTTTATAAAAATCAAAATATAAAATGATACACATAGATTAACAACCATGAGAAAGGAGGAAAAAAACAAATATCTATGCATAGAGTAAAAAGATATTGGAAGAGAAAAATAAAATGTTGACATAGCTTATGGGTAAAGGAAATAGGAGTGATTTTTACCTCTCAATATTCTGTCTTTCCAAATAATTGTAAAATGACCATATATTACTTTTATAGTCAAAGAAACGTTTAGTCATTTGATCTCCAAAATCTTGCTCAAATGCCACCTCCTTCCAAGTAGCCTCACCATGGCCATATCCCTGTAGTCAGCCAATGTCTTACTTCATTTTTATACTCTGGAGCAAAACCACCTTGCAGTAGGAGCACAACACCTTACCTAGAGAAGATGCTCTCAACATATCTGACCCTTTCCCTACAGACACAGAAATTTCAACACCAGCTCACATTTCTCAAAAGAGCACCCCAGCTTGCCAGTAAGAGAGGCAGGAATATGAATCCACATGACTGTCTCCATTTTCAACTTGAAAACACCCAACACATGGGGTGCCTGGGTGGCTCAGTCGTTAAGCATCTGCCTTCGGCTCAGGTCATGATCCCAGGGTCCTGGGATCGAGCCCCACATCAGGCTCCCTGCTCTGTGGGAGGCCTGCTTCTCCCTCTACCAGTCCCCCTGCTTGTGTTCCCTCTCTTGCTATGTCTCTCTCTGTCAAATAAATAAAATCTTAAAAAAAAGAAAAAAGAAAACACCCAACACACAAAGATTTTAAGCAATAGGCTTGCTGCTGCTGGGCAAATCACTGGTAGGGGCATTCTTATAACAGCTCAAGCAGGAAAGAGGAATCTGGTGCAAAACATATGATCTACTAAGTATATTCTGAACAGAGCAAAAAGGCAGGGGTGGAGATGAAGAAAAAAGCAAAAATATGGAAACCTCAGCTTTGCATTACCAGCTGTGTAACTCTGAGCAAGTTAATTTACCTCTCTGAACTCCAGTCCCCTCTCTGTCACGTGGGAGGGATGGGAATGGACCAATTTCCAGGATGGCAAATAGGGTTTGACTCTGATTAGGTGGTGGTGGCTGCCTGAAGTGCTATGTTGAGAAAGATTCTGAGGAAAAGTCCGGGCTTAGTGAAAAAGAGTGCTGTGATTCATTAATAATTTCCACCATGAGCAGGGAATTTGAAATTGGTATTATGTTTATTACATATTTATTTGTCTTTTTTGAACAAACTGCTTGTCAAGATCCTTTCCAGCCCTATTTTCAGTGTTCCCGAGTTTAGATCTATTTAAGTGTCTGGTGGGCATTATATTCATCCCATAGGCAATTCTCTTAATTCCAAAGGCAAAGGAATTTTAATTATCTTCTAAAACTCTAGACTTCAGGGTGCCTGGATGGCTCAGTCAGTTAAGCATCCGACTCTTGATTTTGGCTAAGGTCAGAATCTCAGGATCGTGAGATCAAGCCCCATGTTGGGCTCCACCCTGGGCGAGGAGTCTGCTTAAGATTCTCCCTCTCCTTCTCCCTCTGCCCCTCCCCATCCCCCATACTCTCTCTCTCTCAAAAAATTAAAATGAATAAAAAATAAAACTATAGATTTTGTCTTCAACAATGTATGTGATATATATTTAAACAATTTGTAAGACTCTCAGAGAGCCTTGGAGATGAAAATGTTTGAATACAATGTGTTAATTACATAATCATAATCATTCTTTTGAAATCATATTATTACAATTACCATCTTTGACAGCCTTTCTTTCCTGTCTGCCCATTGCCCTCCTCAGGTTGAAGTTGGTCTTGGGAGGTGTGTGTGTGTGTCCTGCTTGGCTGTAATGGGTAGTAGAGTTAGTATCTACATGAATAAGGTGAATGTCCTGGATACAGTCCCACAATCTCAAACCACTCAGAATCCCCAGGATTGGCTCATTCATTTGCTCTTTGTGGACCCATCTGGAATGTAATGTGGCTTGGGATTTCTGGAGGGAGGTTGACCTTTGCCTTATCTGAGAAACAAATATCCTACAACCATCAGGAGAGTGGTAGGGATGCTGACTGAACAATGTAAATAACACAAATTGTATGTTCATGACTGCTGAAGGGACCCATGCACAGGATGCCAGGTGAGTACGTAATGTGTCTCTAGCAGAATAGCCAGGCTATCAGAAACACAGGCTTTGGGATCAGACTGTTGTGGGTTTCAACACAGCCCTGACGTTTATAAATGAGTTTGTACCAGCTCCTTAACCTCTGCTTCCTCATCTGCAGAATGGATTTAATAGTGGTACCTACTTTGAAGGGTGATTGTATGAGATAATTCATGAAAAGCCCAAGTGTTGAGCACAGATTAAGTTTGCCCTACATAGGAAATATTACTATTGCTATTGTTTTCTTAAAATTATTAGCAATGCTTTCTAATTATATATATACCATAAAACCTCAGGAATGTGAGTTTTGCTTATGTAAATTTTGTGGACATAAAGACAGGGGCTGGAATGGGATGAAGTTTTTGTTGGTGTTTTAGTAAGGAACAAAATGCTTCCTTAAAAAAAGTTAGAAAATACAGATGGTAAAAAGAACAAAATCAGTACTCAGAAGTAGTCATTGTTAATCATTTGGTATATATTCTTATGATAATAATGACTATATATTAGAATGGAAAGGGATATTTGACAAAAATAGGATCACACTGAACAGGCTGTTTTATAACCAGCAGTTTTTCAGTGAGTAATGGGAGGTCTACAGGCAAATGTATTGGTTTCTTGTTTATTTGTTGTAATAAAAGACATCTGACATAAAATTTACCATTTTAAAGTGTATAGTTCAGTAGTGTTATGTATATTCACGTTGTTGTAAAACAGATCTTCAGAGCTTTTCCATCTCGCAAATCTGAAACTCTATACCCATGAAACAACTCCCCCCTCCCTGTTTCCCCAGTCCCGGTACACACCAGGCTACTTTCTGTTTCTATGAATTTGACCATTTTATCATTATTTTTGTTCAGTGCCTATGCCCAACATGGAGCTCAAACTCACGACCCCAGGAGTCTCATGCTCCACCGACTGAGCCAGCCAAGCGCCCCTGAATTTGACTACGTTAGATACCTCATATAAATGGAATCATACCTATCTGTTGTTTTGTGACTGGCTTACTTCATTTAGCAGGGGGTCCTCAAGGTTCATCCATGTGGCAGAACTTCCTTCCTTTTTCAGGCTGAAAAATATTCTTTTGTAGGTAAATACCACGTTTGTGTGTCCATTCATCCATTGCTGGACACATGGGTTGTTTCCACCTCGGGGCCATTTTGAATATGGCTGCTATGGACATGGGTGTACAAATATCTCTTCAAGGCCCTGCTTTCAATTCCTTTGGATAAATACCCAAAAGTGGAATTGCTGGGTCATATAGTAGCTCTATTTTTAATTTTTTGAGAAAGCTACATACGGTTTTCCATAGCAATCACACCATTTTGCATTCCCACCAGCAGTGCACAAGGGCTCCAATTTCTCCACATCCTCACCAACAGTTGTCCTTCCTTCCTTCCTTCCTTCCTTCCTTCCTTCCTTCCTTCCTTCCTTCCTTCCTTCCTTCCTTC